>NC_064292.1:54186051-54192092 GCF_019186545.1 Solanum stenotomum
TTTCATGAAAAGGAATTATGTATTTTTAACTCACCCGTTACGGATATCGAATCCTCTTAGATCTGCAGCAGCAGTTAGGGCATTCCTCCATCCTTTCACCTTCTGCATTCCTTCAGCATCATCCTTATACTTTGATTCGTGTCTGGCAAAGGCCTCTGCAAAGCTCTCCCTTTGGTTTTGAACATGTGATGGATCCACATCATAGAACACCGGTATGACAGTTTGTCCATTTTCTTCCTTGCATTCCATGATCTTCACTAATTCATTCAAGCACCACCTCGATGTAGCATATTTCTTTGAGAAAACGATGAGGGCAACTTGAGACTCTTTGATAGCTTTCAAGAGTTCTTCTTGGATTGAATCACCACGCTCTAGCCTTTTATCACCTTGAAAGGTGAATATTCCCCTGTTTCTCAAACCTTGGTACAAGTGACCCATAAATGTTCTGTGGGTATCTGCACCTCTAAAACTTAGAAAGACATCGTACTTCCATTGAGGCAACTGTAATGATCTAGCAGAAGAAGAAGATGATGCCATGGATTCATTATTTTCCCTCATTTGTAACAAGCCCCCAAGCTTTGGTTTGTCTTTATACAACAAACGAAATCCAAATTTCTTCTTTTCTCCAAAACCATCATATGTTTCTTCAAAATCATCATCTGTTTCTCCAATAAAATCTAACGTAATGCACCCATAGTCATTTGGTGTGCTTTCATTTGCATTAGATGCATCCCATAAGCCACCAAGAGGTACCAAGAAAAAATTAATATCCCATTCATTAGAATATTCTGAATTGTTGGATAAGGCAAATTCCTGGGTCATCAACGACATCCCATCTGAACATAAGGGAATCAAGTCAACTCTGATGTTACTTAAGTTTCCACAGTAACATACAGCAAATCCCAAGAAGTTATCTGACACATACCAATTCTCAGGCAAATTGACTGATACACTTGTATACATTCCCTGATGGTGGAACCAACTTGGGATATCCTCCCCCCAACTTGTAAACACTTTTAGTGACAAGGAATATGAAGCAGAGATGTCATGCTGCAATGATGAGATATTCTGAAACAACGAATTACAGATTGAATCATTGCTCCAATCTGCATTTATTGTATCTAATTGCTGTGGAAATTCTGGCAGCTGTGTAAGTCTCTTGCAATCTGATAAGTGCAAGTATTCAAGAGCACCAAGCTGGGATATGCTACGAGGCAAATGCTCAAAATTATTTCCACTGAGATTCAAGTGTTTCAAAGAGGATAAACACCCAATGTCTTCTGGCACCTGTGTAAGTCTCTTGCAATCTGATAAGTGCAAGTATTCAAGAGCACCAAGCTGGGATATGCTACGAGGTAAATGCTCAAAATTATTTCCACTGAGGTTCAAGTGTTTCAAAGAGGATAAGGATCCAATGTCTTCCGGAAGTCCTCCATCTATTATATTGCAGTAACTGAGATCCAGCAATTTCAATGAGAGTAACCCTTCATTCACCAGAGGGAACACAAAGAACACTCCATCTTCTACTCTAGGTTGTCCAAATCTCAAACTTTTAACCTTGTTCAACCGGACGACGGAAGACGGAGGACGTGAGATTAGAGTATCTCTGGCATCAATCTCCTCTAAGTTTTCTAAATCACCAATCTCTTCTGGCAAGCTATCAAGGTTTGAGCACCCCCACACAATTAGCTTCACCAAACCTTTCGACTTACGAATGCTGTGTGGAAGAGATACAAGGTTTGTCATGCCATTCAAATGTAGCTCTATAAGATGAGGTTGGTGATCAAAGAAAGATAATGGCAGGTCCCTTATCCTAGTGTATGATGTCATAATCTTTATGGCAGTTCCCTGCTTCATTATTCCAAGGATTTCTGGAAATTTCTCTAAACTAGAGCAGAAGCTTAGGTTCAGAGATTCAAGAGATTCCACATTAACATATGGAAACCTCTCAAGGCTTTCACACCGATACAAATTTAAATGGATGAGTTTTTTGCAATACTTCAGGGTATGATGAACTTCTTCAAGACTCGTACAGTCCTCTAGATTCAAATACTCCAAATTTGGCATCCCCTCAAAATCTGGTGTTCTCTTCAGGCTTTTGGAGTGACTTAGATCTATCCTTTGTAGAGACGGAAGTTGCTGCAGCTATTCAAAACACAGAAAGAATAATGAAAAATGAGAAAAGTAGTAAACGGCATGTTTATATTATAACTCAACGTGTTAAATGAGAAATTGTTTATTTTACTTTATATGGAAATTACATGCTCAGAAACTAGATAAAATCTGGATGTTGATGTAGAAAAGTTGTGCCAACAATGTCTTTTTGTTTCTTTTTTAGATGCAGAGGTTGGAAATGCAATTCCCAGAGGTTAAAAACCTCTGCTAGTATCTATAGTAATAATATGAGAACAATTCTAATTCTAGGACAATTAAAAATAGAAAGTATCTGAAATAGAATGGTACCTTTGTTTCATTCCATAAATAACACAATGAACCCCGTCGGAGATCAAGATGAACAAGCCTTCTGGGATTAAAATTTTCTGGCAGTAACTTCCAAGGATAATGATGCCAGACAAACCAACACAAGTTGTTGGGCAGGTACTCAATAGAGACATCTTCTGAATCACTTTGGGAACCCCATGGATAAGTTTGTATGCATAATATCCTAAGCCTTTGCATATTTTTAATTGCGTCTTTGCTAAAGCTTAGTTTTTTAAATGTCCATAACCAGATTGCTTCCACTGCCATGGTCCCCTATAAAAAGATCATGAATCAACAAATCATGTACAATCCACTTATCAATATCATTGTTTTCTTACTCTACCCATGAATGCAAATTTTTGTCATGTTTTATATTATTTATTATTGTACTTGAAGTTCTTGAAGAGCCAGCACCATCAAATAAAATTTAAGGTACAAATATTAGTTAAGAAATATGCCGCTTAAGAGAAATGCTTTGCGTAGTTAATTTTATTTGTTAATGATACAAACTAAGTATGAAAGACTCAAGTTAAAAAGTTTTTCATGCTCTCATAAACAAACTAGGTAGTGTGGATTTGAAACAACTTAAATGACTTGTGCGTCAGTATATGAAGTTAGAGGAACAGAGTATATATATCTTTGAAATATTAATACTATTGCATTGTTTAGCTTACTTACCATATTGTCCATCATCACATCTTCGAAATCTTCTACACTCCATACTCTGCTAGGTTTTCTAGAATCTTTTTGCATTTTCACTATGTATTTGCCCATACCTTCAATCAAGTCATGCATTTCAACTCTGTCATATTCAGAGATGAACACAAGGGATTTGTCAATTAGGACATCCAATATGTATTCAGCTCCAGAATCATAGCTCTTAACAATTTGCATGACTTCTTTTCGTTCATCTCCTCGGAAGAAACATGTGATATCTAGAAATATCTTTTGCTCTTCGGGCTCCAACCCATCATAACTTATTTTGAGTTTTTCAACAATTTCTGAATTACAGTTTTTCTTTATTTGGTCTACCGTTCTTCTCCACTGAATAAGGTCTTTCTTATGCAGCAAAGAACCCCACACCTTGAGGGCTAAAGGAAGCCCTTTAGCCTGATTTACTACCTCCAATGAGAACTTCTTAAAACACTCATCTGGAACTTCTTTTTTGAAAGCATGTTGATTGAACAATTGCATAGCTTCATGATCAGGTAGTGTATGCACTTCATATATTGCATCATTATTCTCTATCAATTTTCTGTTTCTAGTTGTTACAATAACTCTGCTTCCATTACCAAACCAACCAACATCACCTGCTAAATACTCCAAATGATTACCATGATCTATGTCATCAAGCACAATTAGCACCTTCATCAAAGAAAGTCTGTTCTGAATCATGCACTTCCCATCGTACTTACTATAAACGTAATCATCTGTTTTTCCTAACAGTTCAGAGAGAAGGGCATTTTGTAAAGAATGCAGTTGATTCTTTCCGGCATTTTCTTTAACATTTTCAAGGAAACAAGCACCATCAAATTGAGATGAGAATGTATCAAAAACAGCTTTTGCTATTGTCGTTTTGCCGACTCCCCCCATTCCCCAGATCCCCACAATCCGAACATCGTTACTTTCCATCTCTAGCAGTGATTTTACATTCTCCAGATGAGTATCTATTCCCACAATATCTTGCAAATAAGATGAAGAAGTCTTGCATAATTTGGAAGAAACATTGTCAACAAGTTCCCAAATACATTCTGATTTGATCCTACAAAAAGTAAGAACATTGTTCGTATATATACACTTCAAAAATTCAACAAGAGAAGTACTTCACATTGTAGAGTTAGAGTTCTGCATAATTATGAATAAAGGGACAAAGCATATAAATTTAACTCACTTATCACGGATATCATATCCTTTTATATTTGCAGCAGCAGTTAAAGCAGATCTCCATCCTTCAACCTTCTTCATTCCTTCTACATCATCCTTATACCTCGATTTGTGTTTGGCAAAGGCTTCTGCAAAGCTCTCACTTTGGTATTGAACATGTGATGGATCCACATCATAGAAGACTGGTATGACTAATTGTCCATTTTTTTCCTTGCATTCCATGATCTTTACTAATTCATCCAAGCACCACCTCGACGTAGCATAATTTTTTGAGAAAATGATTACAGCAACTTGAGACTCTTCTCTAGCTTTCACTAGTTCTTTCGAGAGGGAATCACCATCCTCTAGCCTTTTATCATCTAGAAAAGTGTGTATTCCTTTGTTTTTTAAACCTTGGTACAAGTAACTTGTGAAATTTCTGCGAGTATCTTTGCCTCGAAAACTTAGAAAGACATCATACTTCGATCCAGTCAACTGCGACGATCTAGCAGCAGCAGAAGAAGATGAAGAAGATGCCATGGATTTAGTTAATTGGTCGAAGAATAGAATCAATAGATTATGGTTGTGGTAAAGAAAATCAATTGATGCTTCAATGGCTTATACTCCAGTCAACTATACTTATCTATAACATGTGGTAGGAAATTTCCCTGAAGTTCTAATAAAAAGAACACCACTGTGAGCTAAAAGTACAAGCAATGAAGCTACAAATTAGGAAGTTGGGGAGAAAGAAGAAATTCCCTTTCATTTTAGCTAGTGTTTGGTCCTAAGTTTCCAAATATTCTTGGCAAATACTCGCTATATCCGTAATTACTTGTCCAATTTTTTTTTAGTTGTTACTTGTTCATTTTGACAAATCAAGAAAAGACAATTTATTTTACCTATTATAACCTCAATTAATTATTTTGAAAAAATTTGAACTTCTTGAAAATCTTAAATTTTTTTAATTCATCCACTTCATAATTAATAAGGGTAAAATGGTAAACTCAATATGTAAATTATTGTTTTCTTAATAGGTGTGACAATTCAAAAGTGGACAAGTAATTAGGGACAGAGGGAGTAATATTTAGGCCAAGTTTTTTGGTGAAATTACATCATGTGTTTGGCCACAAGTTTCCCAAGAATATTTGACTATTTCAAAAGAATATGATTATTCCTAAGTTATAAAAACTATTAAAAATAATCATAAATTTGTATTATATATTTATAGTGAATATGTTCCTTTGAAAAAAATAACTTTATAACATAATTGATACCAATCAACAACAACAAAATAACAATATATGCAAGAGCAATACATTAATCGTATAGGCTCTCTTTCACTTTTCCTATAGCCCTGGAAATGATATCGCATTTCATTGTTATTTAATAAACAGAGATGATTAATATGGTTGGTGAGCATGTTGTTTGATAGATAGAGGTAGTAACCTGGTTATTTATTAGTAGTAGTAGATAGATATGGTAGATAAATATTATGGGTATTTTTTATAATATATAAAAGTCTGAGGTAATTTTTTAATTTTTTAAAATTTCCAAATACTAGAACTTGGCCCAAAATCTAATTTTTTTTTCAAGTATTTGGAAACTTGGGATTCTTGGCAAATATATTTGCCAAGTTATATAGCCAAACGCCACTGGCCAAGTTTTTTCCAAGTTTTTCCAAGTTTTTTTTTTTTTTT
>NC_064292.1:54192192-54247301 GCF_019186545.1 Solanum stenotomum
TGACAAGTTAAATGTGGAGGTTCAATTTAGGATAGAGGGACTAAAAGTGTTAAACTGAGTCATCCCATATAAAGCTTTTAAAGTTATGTAATGTTTAAGAAACTTCTGGTTTTTTCAAAATGAAAATTATTTCGCAAGTAACATGGTGAACATCAGTTTCTGATGAAGAGTACACAAGAGTTGGTTCTTTCGGATAAGATAGCCATCACAATAGTAAGCATCTGTATCATTCAAATTTAGTTCTATAAATTAAATCCAGAGTGCTCACTTCGTCAACATCTTCAGTCTCTTGCTCCTGCTTAGTTCACTGTAGCAACTGCTGCATAAACTCCTCAGCAGCTGCACAGGCCTCAAAACCCAACCAAAATTTTATTTCATGGAGGAAAAACTAGTTCTGTAACTAATGCAGCACATAATTAAACAAAGAACTCAGAGAATGTTTCCCTTACTTGAGAAATTAATGCTGATATAGAAGCATCTACAAATTAAGCTGAGAACTATTTCAGTTTTTGCCGACTATAGGGGATTGATGCTCATACATCACACAGCAAAGTCAAAGAGGTTTTAGATATACGTCCTTATCAAAAACTCCGATTGCCCAATTTGAACAAAGAAATAGCAATTGAAGAATTCATCTGCTAAGAAAAAAATGATGCTTCAAAACAAATATGATAATTGATTCCAAGGGGAAATCCTAGTCCTTCATTTTCACTGAAAAAGGTGTGTGAAATAAATAAAGAAACCAAAAATACTTGATTTCAGAGAATCACTTTAGAGCCAAATAAATCGTAAAAAGAACCACGAATGAACAAGTTGAAAAACAAATTTGAGTATAACATAGAATTGAAGAGAAATTTGTTTCCAATACTCTGAGGGGTCGTTTGGTATGAGGGATAAGAGATAATAATACCAGGATAAAATACAGGATTTTTTATTCTATGTTTGGTTAAGGGTATTAGTTAGTACCGGAATTATGTATCCACCATTTGTACTAAAACGATGGAATAAGTTATCCCATATAAATGGGGGTTAACTAATCCCTTGGGATATCCCAACCTATGAGATATCTTTGTCTGTCCCATTCCCATACCAAACGACCCTTTAAATGTTCACTAATTTCATGTTCAAATTCTTGATTTGTGAGTACCTATCTGGAAAAAAAATCTTCACTTGTGAGTACTTCAAGGTAAGAATTTAGTGAAGATTGAATGATTCGAGGATCTGATTTGAGTATGGAAAAAATAAAGTTGTTTACATCCTTTAACTCACCATGGTTAATCATGGCTTAACACAAGATGGAGAATCAATCGACAAAACTCACTGTTGATATGTCCATCACCCATTGATGAGTTCCTGTCAATAGAGGAAAGAATAGAGAAAACAAAAAGGAAAAGAAGTGAAAAATTACTAAGAATTGGAAGAAGACTTTGTAGCTAATAGGAGAGAATTGCATACAAAGAAAGTTGAACAGAATTTCACTACCAACTAGGAAAAAAATTAATCATGAGGTATACCTAAATTTAAGCCAAAATTCTGCGCTTCGGGGAAAGAGCTGCAAAGTTTCTGAAGAGACTGGTTGTTGCTGCAGATTCTCAAAGACAGCTCCAATGAATATTAGAAATGTGACCTTTGTTTCTTAGAAGAGGAGCAGCTTGCTTCATCATGGTGTTCACTATCGTCATATCTGTTCCTCTTTGTCCCAATGCAATGTTCTGTTGGTTCATCCTTATACAACAAACGAAATCCAAACTCCTTCATATCTCCGGAGAACGATAATGTAATAAGCCCATAATCATTTGGTGTTTTTCCATTTGCCTTAGATGTTTCCCATAAGCCAGCAAGAGGTACCAAGAAAAAATGAATAGTAGGTTCAGTACCACATTCTAAACCGTCGGATGATTCTGAATCATAATTTGGAATGGTGGATAATTCTAGCTTCTGGGTCATCCCATCATCACACAAGGGAATCAAGTCAACTGAGATGTCAATTAGGTTGCCAGAGTAACATACAGCAAATCCCAAGAAATTATCACTTACATACCAATTTTCAGGCAAATCGATCGACACACTTTCATCCATTCCCTGATGGTGAAACCAACTTGGGATCTTACTCCCACCATGCACAATGGTAAACACTCTTTGTGACAAGGAATCTGAAGCAGAGATGGCATTCGGCAAGGAAACGATACCCTGAGACAAGGAACGTGGAAGTGAAAGATACATGGAATTTAGATCCCTCATCACACTGTCTAACATGTGAATATCCGACTTCACTTTCATGCTTCCGAGGATTTCTGGAAAATTTTCTAAACTAGAGCACCCCTCTAGATTCAGATATTCAAGGGAATCGATGCACAGAACTGGAAACCTCTTGAGCCATTTACAATTAGTCAACTTTAATGTACAGAGTTTCTTGAGACATCCCATGGAATGATGAACCTCTTCAAGATTCATACAATTTGACAGATTCAAAGTCTCCAAGTTTTGCATCCCCCCGAAACCTGGCAACTTTTTAAGCCTCTTGCAATCTGATAGGTCCAAAGATCGAAGTGCACCAAGTAGGGCTATGCTTGGAGGCAAATGCTCAAAATTATTTCCAGTGAGATATAACTCATGCAGAGAGGATAAGAATCCAATGTCTTCCGGAAGACCTCCATCTATTAGATTGCAATAACTGAGATTCAGAATCTCCAACAAGCGTAATCCATCAGACACCAGAGGGAAAACAAAGTACACTCTATCTTCAAGGCCTACTTCTGATTTTTGTTTAGCTAACTGCAAGAAATGAAGCTTGTTCAAACAGACAATGGAAGGCGGAGGTTGCGAAATTAGAGTATTTTTGGCATCAAGCCACTCCAAGTTCTCTAAATCCCCCATCTCTTTTGGTAAGCTTTCAAGTTTTGAGCATGCCGACACATTTAGCTCCACCAAATTTTTCAACTTACAAATACTGCTCGGAAGTGTTACAAGGTTTTCTAAACCTCTCAAATCTAGGCACCTTAACCCACTCTTTAACTTCAAATTCATGCTTCCGAGGATCTCTGGAAAAATTTCTAAACTAGAGCACCTCTCTAGATTCAGATATTCAAGGGAATCGATGCACAGAACTGGAAACCTCTTGAGCCGTTTACAATTAGTCAATTTTACTGAACAAAGCTTTTTGAGAAATTCCAGGGAATGAGGAACCTCTTCAAGATTCATACAATTTGACATATTCAAAGTCTCCAAGTTTTGCATTCCCCTGAAACCTGGCAACTCTTTAAGCCTCTTGCAGTCTGATAAGTCCAAGGATCGAAGAGCACCAAGTTGGGCTATACTTCGAGGCAAATGCTCAAAATTATTTCCACAGAGATACAACTCTTTCAATGAGTGTAGGCATCCAATGTCTTCCGGAAGTCCTCTACCCATTAGATTGCAGTAACTGAGATCCAGATGTTCCAATGAGCATAACCCTTCGTTCACTCGAGGGAACACAAAGTACACTCCATCTACGAGACCTCCTCCTGAATTTTGTTTTGCAAAACTCAAAAATTTAAGCTTGTTCAACTGGACAATGGAAGATGGAGGTTGTGAAATTAGAGTACCTCTAGCATCAAGATTTTCCAAGTTTTCTAGATCTCCTATTTCTTCTGGGAAGCTTTTAAGCTTAGAGCAATCCGACACATTTAGGCTGATTAAACTTTTCAACTTACAAATGCTGCTCGGAAGTGTTGCAAGGTTTTCAAAACCTCTAAAACCTAGAGCCCTTATTACACTGTCGAGCATGTGAATCTCTAACTCCACTTTCATGTTTCCGAGGATTTCTGGAATTTTTTCTAAACTAGAGCAATCCCGTAGACACAGATACTCAAGAGAATCAATGCACAGAGCTGGAAACCTCTTAAGCCGTTTACAATTAGTCAATTTTAATGTACAGAGCTTTTTGAGAAATCCCAGGGAATGATGAACCTCTTCAAGATTTATACAATTTGACAGATTCAAAGTCTCCAAGTTTTGCATTCCCATGAAGCTTGGCAACTCTTTAAGCCTCTTGCAATATGATAGGTCCAAGGATCGAAGAGCACCAAGTTGGTTTATGCTTTGAGGCAAATGCCCAATGTTAATTATACTGAGATTCAACGTCATCAAGTTTGGCATCCCCATGAAGTCTGGCAACTCTTCAAGCCTCTTGCACTCTTTTAAGTCCAAGGATCGAAGAGCACCAAGTTGGGCTACGCTTCCAGGAAGATGCTCAAAATTATTTCCAGTGAAATTCAACTCTTTTAAAGAGGATAAGGATCCAATGTCTTCAGGAAGTCCTCCAACTTTTAAATTGCAGTAACTGAGATCCAGATCTTCCAATGAGCGTAACCCTTCATTCACTTGAGGGAACGCAAAGTACATTCCCTCTTCAAGGCTTACGTTATATCTTTGTTTCGCAAAACTCATGAATGTAAGATTGTTCAAGCGGACGATGGAAGACGGAGGTCGTGAAATTAGAGTCCCTGATGCGTCAACCTTCTCCAAGTTTACTAAATCGCCTAGCTCTTCCGGCAAGCTTTCAAGTTTATAGCAATTTGACACATCAAGAATAACCAAACCTTTCAACATGCCAATGCTGCTCGGAAGAGCTACAAGATTATCCAAATGTCTCAGAGTTAGGCACTGAACAATATATGATGGCAGTTCCCTTATCTCAGAGTCACACATCTTAATCTTTAAGTTTGGCCTCGTTCTTCCGCAGATTTCTGGAAATTTCTCTAAACGGGAGCAGAACTTTAGATCCAGATATTCAAGAGATTCCACGTTAACACATGGAAACCTCTTAAGGCGTCTACAATATATCAAATTTAACCTCTTGAGTTTTGTGGGACATCCCAGGGAATGGTGAACCTCTTCAAGATTAATACAATTGCCCAAATCCAAATACTCCAAATTTGACATCTCCGTGAAATCTGGTGTTTGCATCAGGTCTCTAGAGCGGCTGAGATCTAGCGTCCGTAGATACAGAAAATGCTGCAATTCAGAACAGAAAAAGGATGAGAAAGAAAAACAAGAACAGACAGGTAAAAGAATATATACAAAAAAATTGGCTAAAGTTTCAGTACGTTTATCCAAATAAATAAATAAAATTAGCCAAGGAAGTAGAGTTCCAACAGTGTTTTCTTTTTATTTTGGAAAAATTACAGAAATTCCACCTTTTAGTTTACTTATTACCATTATCCCCTATAAGTATTACAAATCTCCAAAATTCCTCATTTTCGCGCAGCAGATTAATGTATCAACACTTATATTATTGTATATCGCGCATCAGATTAGTGTATCATTTATAAAATGTACATCAGATTAGTGTATCATGTATAAAATGTACATCAGATTAATGTATCATGTATAAAATGTAATGTATCTTACTTAACGATTAATGTATCAAGCGTATCAGATTAATGTATCAGCGCTTATATTATTATATCCGTTTGAGGGATTTCTGTAATTATAAACTTTTAAGGAATAGATTGTAATTTTGCCTTAATAGTATGTGATTTTTGTAATTTGCCCTTTTATTTTCTCTTTAGATGCAATGATTATTTATTTCAACATTGTATTTTTCTATAATTACCCTTCATGTTTTAACAAGTATTCCTTCCGTCCCACTAGTGCACTACATGCAATCTTAGGATGAGATTCATATCTTGCTAGGGAAATGTTTGAACGACTTAGCTTCTTATAAGTTAATATTAAATTAGGAAGATTTGGGAGAAAAACGACAAAAAGAGCTTACAGTAATAGATATGAGAATAACCCAAAATTACTTAAAATATACTAATTTGAGTTTATGGATTTAACAACTTCTTTTCATTTAAAGACATGCATCATAATTTCAGAACAAGCCAAAATATAAAGTATATCAAATAAAACAGGCTGAAAGAAATAGTATTTGTGCATCACTAAAGGACAAAGATAGTTAGAGAGAAAATAAAATTAAACAAGAATTTAATTATTGTACCTTTATTCCCATCCATAAATAACGCAGTGAACTGAAGCGGAGTTGAAGATGAACAAGCCTTTTGGGTTCAAAATTGTCTGGCAATGACTCCCAAGGAAAGTGATTCCAGACAAACCAACGCAAGTTGTTGGGCAGGTACTCAATGGAGCCATCATGGCAAGGGGAGCAATCTTGGGACCATATGTATAATATCCTAAGTGTTTCCATATTTTCCATGGCCTCTTTGCTAAAGCATATTTTCTCATCATAACGAAACCAAATTGCTTCCATTGCCTTGGTCCCCTGGTAAACAAGATCATTTCTTTACATAAGTATAACTTCAAATGTCGTATAAAATCCAATCACCAATATGATTACTTCCTCAATCCTCGCAGTGCCAAATTAGCGTACTATATTTGCTAGGTCTTTTAAACGAAATATGTTGCTTAAGAGAAATACTTTGTGCAATTAGTTCAACAATTCTATTTTCTAATGGAGTTATACATTTTCTGAGAAGTGCTTCTGAGTCAAGTCTGAGAGTTTTTTCATGCAGTGACATTATAAAATTGTAAAGTAGTAGTGCCAATAACTTGTAATTTCAACGGTAAAGTGAATACCTGATTGAGTTAGTATATATAAAATGTCTTACAAAATTCAAGTTATTTCAAAAATAGAAGTTGGCTTAAACAGAGTAAGTGGCTACTAAACTAAATCAAGGCTTAGTAACATAAGAAAAAACAAATTAGGCAGTGCTAATTAAAGTGGTTAGTTGACGAACTAGGCTGTGTTAGACAATTAATGTTGCTTGCTTCTACTACTAAAGTAAAAAACTGATGTGACTTAAGTGCGGAAATATGAAGTAAGAAGTACAAATAATGGAATTGACCCTATATGTCTTTGGAATATGAAAACTAGAAATTGAAAACTATTGTATTGTTTAGCCTACTTACTGTATTGTTGACCATCACTTCTTCAAAATCTTCATGGTCCCATATTCTGCTACATTCGCCCGCATCCTTTTGAATTTTCACTATATATTTACCCATAGCTTGTATTGAGTCATGCATTTCAATTGTATCATCTTCAGTTAAGAAGACAAGAGATTTTTCAATTAGGACATCCAATCCATATTCAGCTCCAAAATCACAGCTCTCAAGGATTTGCATGACTTTCTGTTTTTCATCTCCTCGGAAAAAACAAGCTATATCCAGAAATATCTTTTGTTCTTTGGGCTCCAACCCATCATAACTAATTTTGAGTTTTTCAACAATTTCTGAACTATAGTTTTCCTTTATTTTGTCTATAGTTCTTCTCCATTGAGTTAGGCCTTTCCTATGCAACAAAGAACCCCACACCTTGAGGGCTAAAGGAAGGCCTTTAGCATGATTTACTACCTCCAATGAGATGTTTTTAAAACGCTCATCAGGAACTTCTGTTTTGAAAGCATGCTGATTGAACAGTTGCATAGCTTCAAGATTAGGTAGTGTAGGCACTTCATATATTGCATCATCCTTCTCTATTAAATCTCTATTTCTAGTTGTTACAACAACTCTACTGCCATTACCAAACCAACCAACATCACCTGCTAAATACTCCAAATGATCTCTTTCATCAATGTCATCAAGCACAATTAGCACCTTCATAGAAGAGAGTCTGTTCTGAATCATGCACTTCCCATCGTACTTATTATTGACGTAATCATCTGTTATTCCTAACAGTTCCGAGAGAAGGGTATTTTGTAAAGAATGAAGTTGATTCTTTTTGGCATTTTCTTTAACATTCTCAAGAAAACAAGCAGCTTTAAATTGATAAGATAGAGTATGAAAGATGGCTTTTGCTATTGTCGTTTTACCGATTCCGCCTGTTCCCCAGATCCCTACGATCCGAACATCGTGGATTTCTATTTCAAGTCGGGATTTTAGTTTCTCTAAATGAGCACTTATTCCCACAACATCTTGCAAAGAAGATGAAGAATAAGCATTATTGCACAATTCGACAATCTGTTGAATATTCTGAGATTCAATCCTACATAAATAAGAAGAGTGATTGTGGAGAATGTGAGAAAGTCAAGTATTAGTAAACATTTCATATGTTAAGGGTAACCGCAACAATCTATATGAAAGTTTCAAAACTTGAATAGTTTATGAGGATTTTTATGTGTTCTCTCTGATTGAATTGATAGCCTTCTTACTGATAGAAACATATATAATCTACCATCATTCTTTGATGTCTTTTTAATTGACAGTACTATGCCTTCTTACTGATAAAACCGAACTCTTGAAGAGCTAATTAAAACATTATCTACCAAACAATGTCAGTGAGCAATAAAACTTATAGGAACTATCCCTTCTTACAGATATAATTATTCTATTTTTAGAAAATATGAAAAAATTATTTAAGAAACATATAATCATTATGTTTGACTCAGTTTCGTAGGTAGTGAAGCGTCCAAATTTGAATGGAAATAATTTTGTTTCTTCTATCATAGAAAGCAATTATGTATCTTTAACTCACCCGTCACGAATATCGTATCCTTTTAGATCTGCAGCAGCAGTTAGGGCATTCCTCCATCCTTTCACCTTCTGCATTCCTTCAGCATCATCCTTATACTTTGATTCGTGTTGGGCAAAGGCTTCTGCAAAGCTCTCCCTTTGGTTCCGAACATGCGATGGATCCACATCATAGAACACAGGTATGACAGACTGTCCATTTTCTTCCTTGCATTCCATGATCTTCACTAGTTCATTCAAGCACTGCCTCGATGTAGCATAATTCTTTGAGAAAACGATGAGGGCAACTTGAGACTCTTTGATAGCTTCCAAGAGTTCTTCTTGGATCGAATCGCCACGCTCTAGCCTTTTATCACCTTGAAAGGTGAATATTCCCCTGTTTCTCAAACCTTGGTACAAGTGACTCCTAAATGTTCTGTGGGTATCTTCACCTCTAAAACTTAGAAAGACATTGTACTTCCATTGAAGCAACTGTGACGATCCAACAGTAGAAGAAGATGATGCCATGGATTCATTTTTTTCCCTTATTTGTAACAAGCCCTCAAGCTTTGGTTCGTCTTTATACAACAAACGAAATCCAAACTCCTTCATTTCTCCAGAGAAAGATAACCTAATAAGCCCATAGTCATTTGGTGTTTTTCCATTTGCCGTAGGTGTATCCCATAAGCCAGCAAAAGGTACCAAGAAAAAATGAACAGCAGTTTCTGGAAATTCTTCTGAATGGTTGGATAAGGCAAGTTTCTGGGTCATCCAAGACATCCCATCATCACATAAGGGAATCAAGTCAACTCTGGTGTTACTTAAGTTTCCAAAGTAACATACAGCAAATCCCAAGAAGTTGTCTGATACATACCAATTCTCAGGCAAACTGACTGATACACTTGTATCCATTCCCTGATGGTGGAACCAACGTGGGATATCCTCCCCCCAACTTGTAAACACTCTTAGTGACAAGGAATCTAAAGCAGAGATGTCATGCTGCAATGATGAGATATTCTGGAACAACGAATTACAGATTGAATCATTGCTCCAATCCGCAGTTATTGTATCTAATTGCTGTGGAAATTGTGGCAGGTGTGTAAGCCTCTTGCAATATGATAAGGTCAAGGATCTAAGAGCGCCAAGTTGGGCTATGCTTTGAGGCAAATGCTCAAAATTATTTCCTTCGAGATTCAGCTCTTTCAAAGAGGATAAGGATCCAATGTCTTCCGGAAGTCCTCCATCTTTTAAATTGCAGTAACTGAGATCCAGTTCTTCCAATGAGAGTAACCCTTCATTCACCTGAGGGAACACAAAGCACACTCCATCTTCTGATTTATTTTTTGCAAAGGTCAAGAATCTAAGCTTGTTCAAGCGGACAATGGAAGACGGAGGTCGTGAAATTAGAGTCCCTATGGCATGAAGCTCCTCCAAGTTTTCTAAATCACCTATCTCTTCTGGCAATCTTCCAAGCTTTGAGCAGTAGGACACTTTTAGCTTCACTAAATCTATCAACTCGACAATGCTGCGTGGAAGTGTTGCAAGGTTTTTCATGCCACTCAAATCTAGCTCTGTAGGACTAGATTGGTGCTGAATAACAGCTGATGGTACTTTCCTTAACCCAGAGCGTTCCACGTGAATCTTTATCTCCGGCTTCATTTTCCCCCGGATACTTGGAAATTTCTCTAAACTACAGCAACCATCTAGGTGCAGACATTCAATAGATATCACATTAACACATGGAAACCTCTTTAGGCGTCCACAACTCTGCAAATTTAACTCAATAAGTTTTCTGCAACAACCTAGGGAATGGTGAACCTCTTCAAGACTCGAACATTCCTCCAGATTCAAATACTCCAAATTAGGCATCCTTTTGAAATCTGGTGTTTGCTTTAGGCTTTTGGAGTAGCTGAGATCTAGCTTCCGTAGAGACGGCAAATGCTGCAATATATTCAGAATACATAAAGAATGAGATATATAGGAAAACAACAACAGTAGCTGCCCCGGATTTAGATTTAGCTAGTGGGTTTATCTATGAATCAAATGACCTGTGTTTAATTGAAAAATTAGCTTACTGTGAGATGTTTTTCGCAAATCTCATCTTGCTTTTATTTTTTAGAATGCACATTTTAACCCAAATTTGTATATATTTTTTTTATTCTTTAGATGTAATGGCTATTTGCTTTAATTGTGTATTTTTCTTATTTGGGACCAAATCTATAGCAAAATAACTTGGCTAGAATTCCATTGTTTTAGCCGAACAGAAAAGTTATGCCAAAATGATACAGTTCCACTGCATATTTCTTTTTTGCTTCGTCTTTAGATGCAGTGACTATTTATTTCAAGTATGTATTTTGGGGGGCAAAATATGTATATAAAAGAACTTGGTTGCAATTCCATTATTTTCAGCCAAAAAAAAATGTTTTAGCCAAAATAATGGATTGTGTAATTGTTTTTATTTCTTCTTTAGATGCAATGACCATTTATTCTAATTGTGTGTTGTTTTTATCCGGACCAAATCTGTAAAAACAGTTGGTTGAAATTTCATTTGATTATCCACATAAAAAAAGATTTAGCCAAGGTAGTAGAGTTCCAGCTGTGTTTTCTTTTTATTTCCTCTTTAGATGCAATGACTATTTATTTCAGCATTGCATTTTTCTTTTTCGGGCCAAGCCAGTGGAAAAAACTGGTTGAAACTCCATTACTTTTAGTAAAATGAAAAACTTTAGCCCAAGTAGTGGAGTTCCAGCATGTATTTTAAAATTTTGGTCCAAAACTAGAAAAGATGTGTGTGTGTGTTTATTATTTCAAAAAATGTCAAGTGGCAGTGTGGATCTCAACCTGAGACTCCTCAGGAGGATAAATGATAACAAAGAGAGTAATTAAAACAACACAAGTTTTAAAATTGAGCTTCTTAGTTAAAATTATGATGCAAAAATTTAAAAGAAAAAGACATAAAGATATTATAATAACCTATTTCATTTAAACACAAGCATCATAATTCTAGTACAAAAGAAAATAGGTAGTATCTCAAATAAAACAGTACCTTTGCTTCTGTCCATAAATGCCACAGCGAACTCCACCGGAGATCAAGATGAACAAGCCCGGTGGGTTCAAAATTTTCTGGCAATGACTCCCAAGGAGAGTGATTCCAAACAAACCAACGTAAGCTGTTGGGCAGGTACCCATTGGAACCCCGGGGTACAATTTCCAAATCCATCAAAGAGGGATGTGAAGAGAAGGAAGCTAACCTATCATCTTCATTCCCATCATCACATATGTATAGTATCCTCAGCCTTTTCATATTTTTCATTGCCTTTTCATTAAAGTGTAGTTGTTCAAAACAAGTAAACCAGATTGCTTCCACTGCCTCGGTCCCCTGGTAAAAAGATCATGAGTCAACAAAATCATAACTCCCGATGCAGGGTACAATCCGCTAATTACCAATATCACTACTTTCTTACTATACTCCTCACATGCAAATTTTTGTCATGTTTTGTATTATTTATAATTGCACTGAAACATAGGGTACAATATTAGTTAGGTCTTTCTTAAGAAATATGCCACTTAAGAGAAATGCTTTGTGCAATTAATTATATTTTCTAATGACGCATTTTTTGAGAAGTGTTTTAGAGTCGAGTCAAAAGGTTTTCCATGCTCTGATAAAACGAAATTGTAATTGAAGCAGTACCAATAATTGTCATCTTTTAAATTAAAAAAAGTAATCAATGATCAAGGGAATTTCGGGCTGAGGATTCGTACCAAGTTAAGTTATGGCCCTCAGTTGTATTTTCTTCATTTGAGGATTTTTTTTAATAGAAAGTTACTCGGGGTAAATATCTGGGTGATATTAGCTTAAAAAAATAAAATTACTGATTGAGTTAGTATGTACAGAATGTCATACAAATTACAAGCTAATCCAAAGAATGAAATTGGATAAAACATATTAAGTAGCCACTATACTAAGTCATGGCATAATAACATGAGATAGACGAATTAACTATGCGAGGCAATTATTGTTACTTTTGCTTCTTCTGTTAAAATTAACGACCAAAATGACGTAGCTGCAAGAATATGAAGCAATAGAACACATAATTGGAATTGACTGCCCTATATGTTTTTAGAATATGCAAACTAGAAATTGATTATTATTGCATTGTCTAGCCTACTTACTGTGTTGTTGATAATCACTTCTTCGCAATCTCCAGCGTCCCATATTCTGCTACGTTTGCCCGGATCCTTTTGCATTTTCACTATATATCTACCCATCTCTTGTATTAAGTCATGCATTTGAATTGTATCATATTCAGAGATGAACACAAGAGATTTGTCAATTAGGACCTTCAATCCGATATCAACTCCAAAACCACAGCTCTCAAGAATTTGCAGGATCTCTTTTTTTTTTCTCCCTCTTAAGAAGCATGCGATATCTAGAAATATCTCTTTCTCTTCATGATCCAACCCATCATAACTTATTTTGAGGTTTTCAACAAAATTTGAATTAGTGTTTCTCTTTATTTGGTTTACAACAGTTCTCCACACAATCATGTCCTTCTTATGTAAGAAAGAACCCAATACTTTTAGGACTAAAGGAAGGCCTTTCGCATGAATTACTACCTCCAATGCTAGCTTCACAAAAAACTCACCTAGTACTTTTCCCCTGAAAGCATATTGATTAAACAGTTGAATAGCTTCATGGTCAACTAATGTAGTCACTTCATACACTACATTATCCTTCCCCATAATTTGCTTGTCTCTGGTTGTTGCAATGATTCTGCTTCCATTGCCAAACCAACCAAGATCCCCTACTAGGTAATCCAAATGGTCTTTGTGATCTATGTCATCAAGCACAACTAAAACCTTCTTAAAATGAAGTCTGTGAGCAATCAGGTGCTTTCCGTCCTCCTTACTGTTCACGTAATTAGTTTTTTCCCTTAATAGTTCAGAGAGAAGGATATTTTGCAGAGAGTTCATTCCATGTTTGTTCTCTTTAATGTCGGCAAGGAAACAAGCACCATCAAATTGAGATGATAGTCTATCAAAAACAGCTCTTGCGATTGTCGTTTTACCGACTCCCCCAACTCCCCATATACCCACAATCCGAACATCATCAATTTCCATCTCTAGCAGGGATCCTACTTCCTTCAAATGAGTTTCTATTCCCACAACATTTTGGAAATAAGTTAAAGAAGCCTCCCATAATTTGGATGAAATTTGATCAATAAGATCTTGAATACATTTCGATTTGGTCCTACATAAAGTAAAAAGATTGTTGATATATAAACAGATCAGAAAGTCAACAAGAGAATACTTCACATTGTTGAGTACTGCATATAATTATGATAAATGGATCAAGCACATAAATCAAACTCAAAATTTTAGGTACAGATTTTTTGTTCTATGGATAAATTCTTCTCTACATTTCAGTGTATGTGTTAGTTTAACTCACCTATCATGGACAACACAACCGCTGAGATTGGCCACTTGAGGTAAAGTGGTCCTCCATCTTCTCACCTCGTTCATTTCTTCATCAGACTTACACCGTTTTACGTGTTTGGCAAATGCTTCTGCAAACCTCCCCCTTTGCTTCTGAACATCTGCTTGATCCACACCATAGAAGATCGGTATGACTGTTGGTCTGTTTTTCTGGTTGCATTCCATGATTGTCACTAATTGATTCAAGCACCGTCTTGATGTCGCATAATTCTTTGAGAAAACAACTAGGGCAACTTGAAACTCTTCCATAGCTTGCGGGATTCGTTCAAAATACAATCGGTTATTCCTTAGCTTTAAATCATCAGCAGTATAAGCACCATCATCATCATCATCTAGAAAAGTGGAAATTCCCCTCTTTCTCAAACCCTCGTACAAGTCACTTGTAAAATTTCTAGGAATATCGTTGCCTTTAAATCTTAGATACACATCATACGGCCATGAAGTTCTTAAGGAAGATGATGATGCCATGGTTTCAGTCAGTTAATTGATGCTCCAAAAATGAAAGTTTCTAATGAATATGGGCTATACACAAGTCAACTGCTATGTTCTATACTTATCTACGGTATGCGGCACCCCAAAACGAGAAAAAACCAAAAATACCCTCTTATCTTCAACAAGACTAAAACTCCTCCTTAAATTTTCATATGAAAGTATTAATGTTGTTTGCTAGAGTGTACAAGAATAATGTAAAATATGGTGTATTAATCTTGCATTAGTTATGCAGACATTATTTTTTATACATCATTTGGTCTGATATACTAAAAATAATAAATCTTGCATAATTTTTATTTTAAAATATATATTTACAAAAATATCCTTCACACTTTATTTATTTTTACACTTCCTTTGCAACAAAGCTCTTTGCTAAAACATCATTAACTCCTTTTCCTCCTCCTCTTCTTCTTCGTCTTTCTTTTTTTCAAAAATAATATTAAATAGTTGTACCATTTAAGTCAAAATATTTTTGTGAAAAATAATATTTAAAAGTCTTTGAGGTTAGTTTTGTAATTATTTAATCTAATACATGTGTTAAAATGCTATGTATTACTAATACCTAGAATTACTTGGTATTAGTAATATACAACTTAATACACAATAGAATGTATAACTAATGCAACATTAGTTATACATGGCAAGAAGAAGTGTACCAAACAAGGTATTACTAATACACACACCTAATGCACACATTATATTTCCTAATAATCTCTCATATTCATACACTTTTAATACTCCCTGAATTTTTTTGTCTATTTTTAACATTGATTGTCCAATCGTCTTTTAATATATTTAATAGACAAAATAATTTCATGTGAGAGAAGATGAGAAGAAAAATACCTTGACATATAACGTTGCAAGAAAAGGAAATTTTGTGTTACTGCACATGAAATCGACGTGGTGAATCTCTCGATTTTAGTTGCAATAATATATCTACTGAACAGAACTAGGTGTTCTTCTTCTCACCTTCTCTCACATGGAGTTATTATTTCTACTAAATATATAAAAAGACTATTGAATATTACATATATAAAATTGTGGACAAAATCAATATTAAAAAATAGGCAAAAAAATCGGGGAAGGACCCAAAGTGCACTAATATTGCAAACCATGATGGACTATTAGGGGTCCTTTGGTATGGAGTATTAACATAAATATGTCATGTATAATGTATTATTTAATACTATGCTTGGTAGGAATTTTGGACCTATGTATAAGTAATCCATGGATTAGCTATACACCCTACTTGATATTATGGATGTATTACTAATACCTTCCATTTGGTGGTATTAGACCATCAGTAATACATAGGATTTAATATCATTAGATAATTTATGAAAAGACAAAAATATCCATCAAATCATTTTAATGATTTGTTTATTTTCTTAATTTTGTGTTATATTTGTACTAATAAATTTATTTAAATAAATTAGCTTACAAATTATTTAGAGAAAAAGTTATTTATTGCTAAATAAATCCAATACAAATCAATACAATATTTGAAATGTGAGTTATTTTACATTTGTTATTAAAAAGGTAAATATATCATTACTTGCAATTTACCAAACAAAAGGGGTGAAATTTATATAATGTTGCTAGGAGTAAACTTTGTTATGTTCTTATTATTAATAGGAGTATTTAATATTTCTAATACTCATTGAAATGTATTTTGAAATATCCATTATTTTCGTTATAATTATTCAAGAGAACAATGGATGTAACTCATTGTGTCCATACTCCGCACGAGTGTGTAATGTCATCATTTGCAAACAAAGACATCCAAGTGAACTATAGAAATGAAGATGAATTTGTTGAACTATGAATCAACACTTAAAAGTTTAAGTAGAGGTAATTTTAGAGTTCATTTTCATTGAGAAACAGAGCATTCCCTTCGTTCTTGGATTACAAGATAATCACCATTACGCCTTTCAGTCTTCAAGTAAAGTCGTTGAAGGTATCACTTTCAATCGTAAGACACTTCAAAACTCAATTAGCCCTGAAAAAGGAGTACCATTTTATCTTATTCAAATCAGAAGTAACCGCATGCAACAACATATATATATATATATACACACATCTGTGAATGAGAAACAACTATTTACTTGAATGCATAAAATCAGGTTTTGAAATAATGTATTAGTCATGTGGAGTATCACTTGACACTCTTTTTAAAAAACTAAAATAGAACATGCACTAGCACAAGTAGGTAATTATCGTAGTTTATTTTAGTACAAAGGAAATAATAGTTTATGTAGATAAATTGAATAATAAATAGTTGAGATATGATTTCACGAAAAATGAGAGTTTAAGTATATATTTGACCATTAACTCAAGAAAATAGTATGTGCTAACCTATAATTTATTTAATTATTTTAATGATCAAATGTTATTATTGGAAAATAAGTATTAATAATCAATTACTTCCAACATCCCCAATAGCAAGTATAAAATTGGGATAAATAATTTGTCTTGATTTTTTAAAGCAACATTTAATTTAATTTTATTTTTGGAATAAAACAATATTTAAAATGAAACAAAGAGAGAAGATCAATTGCCTCCAATGTCTCGCCTAGTCCTCTACAACTTGCTTTTCGAGTATGAAAAATATATGTAAATTTAACTCTCGTATCAAAATGTGAGTTTATTCATTGAATTAATTATCAACAACATACTTGAAAGTCACTTTTTTTTTCCCTGAGTTTCACATCCACTAACAATTAATCTATTTTTCTATTTAAATTATCAATATCATTATATTAAAACACAATTTAAGATGTGCTTTAATACATAAATAATAATAGTTCTTATATATGGGGGGAAAATGAGTTGGAACAGAAAACTAAGTTGATAATTACAATTAATGTTATTGTAGGGGCCAGGGTAGGTTGGTTTTATTGTTGCTTCATTTGGTATGTGTATCTTATTATCGTGATATCGACTAATTTTATTATATATATGTGATATGTCACTTAGCTATTAAAAAATTCGTATACTTTTAATTAAACGACCCTTTGTTGGAGGTAATTTAGTGTGTTAGTTTCTTAAACGCAAGATTTTTTTTAATAATTTTTTTTCACATATGTTATTTCGAAATTGTTATCACTTTACCTATTACTCAGTATTTCGAATTCTCATTACTTGACCATCTCACCTCCAATCACCTTAGAAGTGTCAAATGAGGTGGAAATATTTCTTGAGATTTTAATATGGTGGTCGTAGGGTTTTGACACACATTACTAGTTAGAGTTTGGATGTTTACGTAATGGTATTTAATACTTCCTTCGTTTTAATGTAATAAGTTAGAATGAATCGAGAGTCTATTGAATACGATCTAACATCACTAACAATTACAATGCAATAACAATAAATACAGTAAATCTCAAAAGGCAAGTTAAATTTTAATAACAACAATAAATTCAGTATAGTCTCAAAAGCGGAGTTTGAAAAAAATAAAATATACAAAGACCTTATCACTATCTTAAAAAGGTAAAAGATTATTTTGATAGACCCTGGACTCGAGTAAATTCTTCAAATTCTAAATTTGTTTCTAATAAATAAATTTCCCATGAAAAGTTCTGACCCCCAGTCCCCTACACCTCGAAGAAGTTAACATTAGTTACATCCTACGAGAAAAAAGGAAAAAAAAATGCAGTTACATATGTACTCCCTCCGTCCCTATTTACTTGTCCATATTTCCTTTTTTAGTTGTCCCTATTTAGTTGTCCATTTTGACAAATCAAGAAAGGACAACAAATTTTTTCCTATTATACCCTTATTTACACTTCTTGAAAATTGTAAAAGTGTATGTTGTTTCCCTCCAATTTATTTCACTTGAATTCAAATAAGTGATTGTAATTTTGAAGTGAAAAGTTGTCATAAGGGTAAAATTATAACTTCACTGTGCTAATCATTGTTGCCTTAATCTGTGTGCCATTTCTAAAGTGGACAACTAAAAAGGGACGGAGGGAGTAATTGTCTTAAAATATTTTATTTAAAAGATTAAATAAATATGACCGTTGGGAACCAGCTGTATATTTTAATATTAATTTATAGTTTCTACAAAGTACAATTTTTTTTATTTATTTTTACTTTGCACTGTTGATGTCTGTTTTTGGTCTTAAAGAAGTCCGATGTACTAGGACATTTACATGTCAAAAAAATGCATTGATAAACACAAACAAACAAACATGCACAACATGATAAATTTACTAGCTAGTTGTAACGGCTACCTACAAAGTGTTTTTGTTTGTTTCTATGCAAATATTTTTTTTATTCATCTATATCTCTCGTTTGGTAGTTGGTTTGGAGATGAGTTATATCGATATTAAATTTTGTATAAGTGATATTACGTTTAGTAGTTTTGTTAGAAGAAAAACTCTTCATGTATAAAATTAAGGGAAAATGCTCAAATTTATCATCGAATATTGAGAAAAGATTCATCTATGACATCTGTTAAAGTTTGACTCATCCATGCTATTTTTGTTAGAGAAAAGGCTCATTCATGTCATAATTTGTTAACTAACTAAAATAACATAAATGAACCAAACTTTTAACGAATGACATAGATGAACCTTTTCTTGATGTTCGATGACATATATAAACACTTTCCCTTTTTAAAAATGATATAATTAATGACGTGGTCTAATCATAATTGACCATGTGTTAAAATTGATTTTGCAAAATCAAAAATATTTTTAGTTGAGAAACAATGACATGGATGAGCCTTTTCTCAAACGGTGATAACATAGATGGACCAAATCTTTAACGAATGAGATAAATGAGTCTTTTTTCATAATTTAATGACATAAATTAAACATATTTAATCATACTAAATATAATTTGATATAAATATTGGACGCAAATAGGCTCTAACCTTGCATTATATTAAAAAGAATATAATCACTTAGAATATACATAAATAATTTACTTAGAAACTAGTAAGCTATTATGTCCTTTTCCTTTTTAAGCTATGCTTGTATTTAAAACCTTAATTTTTTAAAATTGTTTTGTTATTTGACTGGTAGGTCACACTGATTTGCCATTTTCATATTGTTCCTGGAATAATAATTCTCTATGTTAATTAATAATAATAATAATAATAACATGACTTAATAGTAACTTACAAAATTTCGTTTTCAATATTCTCATATGATAAAAAATAAAATCTTGAAGTACTGATTGTTTTGTACAGTTAATAAATTATGAATAGTACTACAACATTCAATTAATGAATCTATCTAACTCCAATTCAAACTTAAAAGCATAGTAAAATAAAATAAAAACAAAAGCAAAAACAAAAACAAATATACAGTAATATGAAGTGATTATATGTTTGATTCCGTGGGTCATGGTGAAATAGATAAGATATCCCCGTTCTTAAGTAAAGATTTTGTATTTAAATTTTGAGTACGAAAAGATTTATATTAAAGAACATTTTTTTTCTTAAATGAATTATAAGAAAAGTAGATTTTTAACGTAATTCATCTCCAAAAATTAACTTACAAACGAAAGATTGTTCAAATCCATAAAAAGAAAATACTTGTATTTCATTTTATGTGTTATGAGATTCTTCAATACCCCATCTTATATTCACGACTTGACATGAAATCCAATATCGATACACAATCGGGAGAGTTCTACCTTGATATTACGTAAAGAAATGGAGTTTGAGCCTAATTCTCAATACTCAAAAATTAGCTCAAGAGATGAGTATCATTCAAATTTGTATAACGAGATCAGTTATTTCTTTTTCATCTAGAGACTTTACAAAATAAACTTTACACGTGAATTTGAATTAATCGAGATATAAAACAGATAAATATTTTATAAAAAAAATAAAAAAAGGAATGATATTTCAATTTCTGAAAAGACATCCATGTGATTGATACAAAAAAAAATACTGTATACAAGAAAAATATACTATCTTCTTCTTCTTCTTATCTTTATCTTTCTACTACAAATTAAATATCTTTTCACCTCACTCTTGCTCCATTCTCTGTTTTCCTCTTTTTTTTCTCACTCTGGAGATTCTGGTTTACATTTCAATATTCTCTTCTTTCCACTATCTACACTTTAACTTCTTGCCCTTTGTTCCTAGATAGCATCTTTTTTCTTTCTTCTTATCTAATCTCTTCATTTTTCTCACTTTTTTCCATTTTCTCAAGTGGGGTTTAATGGAAACTAACAAACCTTTGCTTTTCTTGCTGTTTTTAGCAGTTTCTGCAGTTCTTGCTGATGAAGGTGAGCTGTTTTTATAGTTTTTGAAATGGAAAGTGTTGTTTTGGTTTGTTTTAGTTGGTTATGTCTTTATTTTAGTATGATAAGATATAAAAACTTGTTCTTTATTGTGCATGTGTTGGACCCTTCTTAAAACTTCAAGATTTTGTTCATTTCTTTCATTTTAAGAGGGGTTAGGTAAGTATTATAGTTTTTAATGGGATTTTTTAATGTTGTGTATGTAAGAGATGGAGTATGAATTAGGGATTCTTGAGAAGAGATATGGTGAGAAGGAAGAAGTTTAAAGAGTAAAGTTTCCAACTTTCCTATTCCTTTTGTCTTTTTCTGTATGTAGTTTAGTTGCTTGGTCATTTATGTGAATGACTTGACAATCTTTTTTGGGAGGTGGGGTTTTGGCCTAAAACACAAAATCATGTACAAACTATAGAGCTGAATGTACAACTTTTTAATTTGGGTGTGTCACCTGATCTAGTGGTCAATGAGGTGGGTGAAAAATATGGGTGAGGTTCAATTCTCCATAGAGAAAGGAGTTAAGGTGACTAGGTGAATTCTTCCCATTTGCCTTAGTATTGATGGACAGAGTTATCCGGTACCGCTTTTGGTGCACGGTAGCTAGTTTGGCCACCTGCCATCAAAAGAGGGGAAAAAAGAGAAACTTTTACTACGGTGTGTCATCCGATGTAGTGGTGGTTAATGAAGTGGTTGAAAACTATGTGAGGCATCCGAATTTCCATAGACAATAAGGTGTTGGTTGAGTTCTTCCCATTTATCTAAGCGTTGGTCATCAGAGTCATCTCGTACTTGTGTTGGTGGAGATAGAAAGTAGAAATAGAAAGAATTTTACTAAGGGGTAGGGGTAAGGTCCGTGTATATCTTACCCTCTTCCGACCTCACTTGTGTTAAAGTTTTTCTTTTTCTCAAGTAAAGAGTAAATATATGTGTTAGGCAACCAAAACCAGATCTTTGAGATTTATAATCATGCGTGAGACAAAGAACAAAGAATAGAACACATCTCAGATGTAAAGAAAAAGCAGGAAGAACCTGATGTACAACTAATTTCATGTGCTTTTTTATACTAGTCCACATTGGCATGCTCCCAAATTACCAACAAGTTGGCCAAGTACATGGTCCCAGCTTTCCATTCTCAAGTTATTTTCTCTTGGTTATGATTCTGATGTGGAATATTGTGCTTCTAGTCCTCAATAATTGATGCACAAACAGCACTCGAGGTGTGGCTTAGAGGTCAATAAAATGTGTTAAAACCAAGACAAAAAGCTCTAGGTGATTTCTTCTAATTTACCTACTTTGGTGACCAGTTATTTGGTGTCGACGCTAATGGGAGGTATTAGGTATACGGATTAGTCGAGAGGTGTGCACAAGTTTGTCTGGCCACAACAGTCATAAATTATATAATATTGATGCATATTTAAATAAGTTACTTTATTTATACCAAAAAAATATGTTCATTTGGATGCTAGTAACAGAGAAAACAATTGTTATAATTAAGCTCAAAGCAACATTTTTCAAGTATTGCTGTCCAAGCTCATTTCTCTGTTTCTTGTTAAACTATCATGTGGAAATATAGAATGCGCTTCTTGAATCTGAGCATATTGATGAATTAAATTGATTGTTGATTATTAGATGTAGTTATGACCTTTTACTGGAACTTGGATATAGTGAGGGCTGAGGGGAGAACAATATTTAGTTCAATTATTCCATCTTCCATGCAGATGTCTTTATTGGAGTAAACATTGCAACGGAGCTCTCGGACATGCCACATCCAACTCAAGTAGTTGCACTTCTTAAAGCAAAGCAAAAGTGGTGGTGCAAAAGATGTTACTATAGTTATACGTGATGGCATAAATGGTAAGGTAAATACTACTACTACTACTAGTGTTTACTCATCATCATCAACTAGCTATGTTGAGAATAATAAATGTGGTATCTGCAAAAAGGCGGTTATGTTGGAGTCTGTTTCCGTGAACGATGGTATCTGTGCTAATGGTGGTGGTGACAGAGTTGATGCAACCGGTGGTGCTAGCCATGCGACATTTTACATTATTTTTTACTTGTTATTGTCTGTTTCTGCAATTTGCAATATCACAATATACTCCACAAGGTGTCACTTCAATTAAAGAAAAAAAACCCATAAAAGTTCAAAAATGTCCTTAAACTATGCGTAAAGAAAAAAAACCCATAAAAGTTCAAAAATGTCCTTAAACTATGCGAAATTGAATAAAAACATCACTCATGACAATACTTTGATCCAAAAATTCCCATGCCGTTAATACTATGGTCCAAAAAGGCTCACTTTATCACATCTTCAGTCTCTTGCCCCCCCCCCCCCCCCCCCCCCCCCCCCTAAGTTAACTCCTCAGCAGCTTCACAGACCTGAAAACCCCACCAAAATTTTACTTCATGGAGGAAAAACTAGTTCTATAGCTAATGCAACACATAATCAGACGAAGAACTCAGACAATGTTTCCCTTACTTGAGGAATTAATGTTGATGTAGAAGCAACTACAAAGTAAGTTGAGAACTATACCATTTTTCACCGCCTATAGGAGATTGATAGATGCTCAAATATCACACAACAAAGCCAAAGAGTTTTAGAAATATGTAAACAGAAGCACCATAAATGAACAAGTCGAAAACCAATTTTGAGTATAGCATAGAACTTAGAAGCAACATTTGTTTTCCGATACGCTACGTGAAAATTCTTGGACGGGTAAAGCAGGAAGAAGAATTGACTGATGTAGAAGGTTTATTTGTTATCATCCACCACATAGTTTACATACTCAGACAGACGGACTCCAATGCCTATAGTCAGAAGCCCTTATAGCAAGTGCTAGCTCTATACTGACATCTTTTCAAATTGAAAAACTAACTATATGGCATCAATTGAAGTATTCACCTTTTCATTTTAAGAGTTCACTAATTTTCAAGTTCAAATTCTTGATTTACGACTACTTTAAGGTACGAATTGAATTAAGATCGTATGATCCTAGGATCTGATTTGAGCATCAAAAATTTAAAACTAACTATATGGCATCAATTGAAGTATTCACCTTTTCATTTTAAGAGTTCACTAATTTTCAAGTTCAAATTCTTGATTTACGACTACTTTAAGGTACGAATTGAATTAAGATCGTATGATCCTAGGATCTGATTTGAGCATCAAAAATTTAAGCTTGTTCACATCAGTTAACTCACCATGGCTCAGCAGAAGTGGAGACAAGAGCTGCAAAGTTTGTGAAGAGACTGGTTGTTGCTGCAGATTCTCAAAGACAAATATTAGAGCTGTGACCTTCGTTTCTTTAGAAGAAGAGCATATGGCTTCATCATATTGACCCCTCCTTTTCACGACGCAATGCTCTGTTGGTTCATCATTAGTTTCTGTCATTTTAAACAAGGCCTTAAGCTTAGATTCATCTTTATACAGCAAACGAAGTCCAAACTCCTTCAACTCTTCCGAAAAAGATAACATAATGCGCCTATAATGATTTGGTGTTTTTCCTTCTGCCGTAGATGTATCCCATAAGAGAGCAAAAGGTACTAAGAAAAAACGAATAGCAGATTCTGGAAATTCTTCTGAATGGTTGGATAAGGCAAGATACTGCGTGATATACGGCATCCTTTTACCACATAACAATTGAGCTCTGGTTTCTATTAAGCAGCCAGAGTAACATACAGCAAATCCCAAGAAGTTATCACATGCTTACTAATTTTCAGGCAATGCGACTAATACACTTTTATCTTTTCCCTGATGGTGGAACCATCTTGGGATATTTTGCCACTCATTGGTAAACACTCTTAGGACTCGTTTGGTAGGAGGTATTAAATAGAATAGTCCATGGATTAAAATTTAATCCATCTAATACATTGTTTGGTTGCATTATTTTATTTAATCCATGGATTGCTTATACCTTATACATGGTCTTATTTTATCCCTAGTAAATGGAGGGATAACTAATCCAAGGTTTGTTAAACCTTGGATAAGACCCCTAAATGACAAAATTATCCCTTTATTCATTTTCCTAAATTTCTTTTATAATTTAATTTTCTTTTTATTTATATTGAAATAATTATAAATGTTCTTTTTAATTCTCCAAATCCGTTTAGTGTAATTTAATGATTTCATTAATATTTTTTTCTCCTTTTTTTTTATTCAATGTAGTTCGTCGATTAATCACTTGGAATATTTTTTTTTAATAAGCTTTAACTATTGAGCAATATAAGTAGTCTTAAATCTATGTTAAGTTTAAGATATACTTTACCAACAAAAAAAAGTGGTACGTCATACCTCAAAAAAAATTATATATATATATATATATATATATATATATATGTATATGTATGTATATGTATATATATGTATGTATATGTATGCATATGTTTAACGTAACTAGTTAAATGAAATAGAAAATCCTACAAAAAACAATATTGTCCCACAACAATTTTGATTAATTATTATCCGGGTTTTGGTATAAAATTGTATAAGTATATTTTTAGATCTTCATTTTTGATAAGTTTAAACTTTTTTGTCAACATCCGGTTGCCATATACAATAATTATACAGGTTAAAATTTGTAAAAATAAATAAATAAAGATTTAGCATTTTTTTTTTACTATGAATTTTATTCAACTGTTGCGTAGTATTAAATTCTTGTTATTAATTATGCACAAAAAAGAAAAAAAATTGTTTCAATTTATATAACACACTTTTTCTTTGTTGTTATTTTCTAAAAAAAAATTATTGTAGTGTTATGGTCCGATTATCTACCTTGACTCAATTACATGAAATAAACAATCTCATAATAACACAAGGATATAATAGGAAAGATTTTTTTTGTAGAGTTTTAAATCAAACACAAGATTAAGTGAGAATAAATGAACCAAACGCTTGACAAAAAATAATCCCTGCACTACTAATCCCTGCATTACTAATCCCTGCGTTATCAATATTTGTACCAAACGACCCCTTAGTGACAAGGAATCTGAAGTACAGATATCATGCTGGAATGATGAGCAGGGACGGACCTAGGTGGAGCCTGGGGTTTCACCCGAACCCCCTCGTCAAAAAGTTACACTATATATATAACGTCAAATTCTAATTTTATGTATGTATATATTAAAATGAACCCGTGAAAACAAAGGACTGACTTGGCTCAGTGGATGAGTGGTTCATGGAATGCCCCTGGAAAATGGAACTTTTGGGCTTAGACCTTCTTCTTTTTCATTTTTTTTACCTTACATTCCATTTCTTCTTTTTAATTTGTTTTTGTTTAAATTTATTAGACACATTCTTTTTTATTTTTATATTTTATTCTTTTTATATCTATTATTCATTTTGTTTCAACGTTCATATACGTTTGAATAACTTTTTTTAAAAATGATGAATTATATTTAACTTGAAATTGAGATAGAAATATAATTTATTTTAAAAAAAATGTAAATTAGATGTAATTGAATGAAGAAACTTAAATATCGTCAACATGTTTTTAAAAATATTAATTTAATAGAATTTATGAAATTTCTTTTATATTTTTAATTCTACTTTAGAGAGATGGAAACTAAACTTATTTGATTTATTCGTTATTTGTTTTTTTTTACAAATTTTGACTAACCTAGTAAATTGAACTATATGAACTAAACAAATTGACGATGATATTTATTTATCTTCTAAATATGCATTATAATATTATTAACTCTATTCTTATACACTTTTAGAGAATCTCGATGATTTTCATAGTAATATTTGATTGAATAGATACTAAATTTAAAATTTTTAAAAAGTGAAATATAAAGTAAAACATTACAAAATAAAAGTATAAAAAGCACAAGAAATTTTAAGAATGCTCGATGGAGCATGATAAAAGTAAAAAGAAATGTTTAATACGCTATAATAAAGTGAGTTAAATTTAGCATGATAAGATAAATATTTTTCTTCCCCGTCTCGCTCCCTTTTTCATCATTTAATTTTCACATGTTTTAGAAATTAACTTATGTAATACAGTCGATCCACTAAAATTCTTATCAACGCATCTTTGTTCTCCATATCTTTTATTAGTTTAGTCTTTACTTTTATGAATCAACTAATTTCTGGACACGTGTATCCCAATTACATGAAATAGATATTTTTGAAATTGTAAGACAATATTAAAATATGGTTGTGATGATTAGTAATGTATGAGAGCAACTTGACTAAATATGTATGAGACTTTTTTTTTGTTTTCCATTTGGTGTTCCGCTAATTTGAATTCATGTATGACATTCCACTTGAGGGTACTTCCTATAAGGTCTTTCCATTATCAAGAATTGAATTCAAAACATTGAATTAAGAATGAATGAATATTTATCGATCAATCAATAGATTTGATGAAAATACATATGAATCTCGGTCTGCACATATTATAAAAGGACAAACTTCATTAATAAGGGTTCTTACTAATAAATAAACTTCCTATGACTTTTATGATTAAATAAAGAATTGTAGCATAGCGTAAAAAATACAAAAAGAAAATCATTTTATACCATAACAAATCAAGAAATAAGAAAAATATGAATAACCTATCCCAAAATTGCTTAGACTCTTAATATGCCAAGATATTATCTAGCTTTAACAATCAATTCATTAAAAATAAAAGAAACAACTATAAAAATAACAAAACTCAAACGAAAAGTAATAGGAAATTATTTTTTTTATCTGTTTTGATAGGAAAATTATTACTCACTCGTCTTCAGGTTTATTAGTATGGACCCATCTCAATGTATAGTAACACTTATAAATGTTTTAGGACCTTCTTGTCTATCATACCATTTTATACAAGATTTTAGAGATAAATCAGAAAACTCTCATTGTAAGAGAAAATGTTAGAATGAACTCCTAAAGAAGTAAAGATATGTACCCAATCCACTCTATGGATTTCCAGATTATCCGCTTCACTATGGACACAAATACAATCATTTTTGTGTGACGCCTCTATGATCGACCTGATGTAACTATTCAATACAACTGAAATATATTCAAAAAATTTGATACCGCTTTGCTGTTAACGTTGTAGAGTTTTGGAATAAAATTGGCATGTTCTTCATTCCTATCCAATTAGTAAATTTAAGATTGCTAGCTAGTAATGGATGAACGTCAAAACAATAATCATTTATATATACATGAATGAATCAATATTTGAGCATGTAAAAAAGAATTTCCATCCAACAATATATATTTTATTGATTTATCAAAAACTCTAACTTAAAAGAGATTATGGTAAGAAAATTTTTAAAAAATTGAAATAAAGAATGACAATTAAAGAAAATACCTTTGTAACATCTAGTGAATCCACATAGAAAGCGGTAAGATATACCTGTTTTAAGTGAGTAAAACAAGAGGATGAAACACAAAAAATAAGAGGACTAACATTTTCTTGTTCAATTTATAAAAGGATAAACCAAAAATGAAAGGAATGCCAATAAAAGAATGTAACAACAGAAGCTAAAAGGACCCACGAGTAAACCTCATTAAGTAGTGGAAGATGATAAACTCTAGCCTTTAAAAATGTATTTGGTCAACTTAGCTGTCATTTTTTTATTTAATTAAGAAACTTGAATGGCATTTTCGTAATCCAACTTTAAACTTGGGATTTTTCCACTTTTAATATATATATATATATATATGGTTCTTGAACAAAGAGAATGCCGAGGGGCTACTACGTTCACCGCACACTTACATTACCACCTTAACTTCTTATTTATACTTCGAACCTCTTGAGCAAAAATCTTGGGTCCGCCACTGATCATGAAATATGATGAAACGACGAATTATCGATCGAATCATTGCTCCCATCGGTGTACATTGTGTCTAATTGCCATTGAAATTCTGGCAGTTGTGTAAGCCTGTTGCAATCTAATAAGTTCAAGAACTGAAGAGAACTAAGTTGGGTCATGCTTTGAGGCAAATGCTCAAAATTATTTCCCCTGAGATTCAACTTTTTCAAAGAGGATAAGGAGCCAATGTCTTCCGGAAGTCCTATTAAATTGCAGTAACTGAGATCCAGATATTTCAATGAGTGTAGCCCTCTATCCACCGGAGGGAAGACAAAGTGCACTCCATCTTCAAGGCCTACTTCTGATTTTTGTTTTGCAAAAGTCAATAATTTAAGCCTGTTCAAGCGGACGATGGAAGACGGAGGTTGTGAGATTAGAGTATATCTGGCATCAAGTATCTCCAAGTTTTCTAAATCACCTATCTTTTCTGGCAAGCTACTGAGTTTTGAGCAGTAGGACACTTTTAGCATCACCAAATGTTTCAACTTGCCAATGCTGCTTTTAAGTTCTGCAAGGTTTTTCATGCCACTCAAATCTAGCTCTGTAAGACTAGATAGGTGCTTAATAATAACTGATGGTAGTTTCCTTATCCCAGAGCGTTGCACTTGAATCTTTATCTCCGGCTTCAATTTTCCCTGGATCCTCGGAAATTTCTCTAAATTAGAGCAACCTTGTAGATGTAGACATTCAAGAGATACCCCGCTGACACATTCAAACCTCTCAAGGCTTTTACAATCTCTCAAATTTAACTCAATGAGTTTTTCGGAACATCCCAGGGAACTGTGAACCTCTTTAAGATTACTACACTCTTCCAGACCCAAATACTCTAAATTTTCCATATCCTTGAAATCTGGTGTCCGCGTGAGGTTTTCACAGCCGCTGAGTTCTAGCCTCCGTAGAAAAGGAAATCTCTGCCATTCAGAACAGAAAAGGAATGAGATAGGAAAACAAGAAATGTCAGGTGAAAGAATCATCATAAAATTAAGGTAGATTTTGATTTGGCTAGTTCAAGAATGAAACTCGAAAAATTGAGATACTTTAGGCGTGCTTTTACCATTAACTCATCAATAAAAGGTGTATGAATGGTCTAGTTAAGATGTCTATCCGAAAGTTATCGTCAACTTTGATTTACTAGATCTGGGTAAGTGCATTGCACGTTTATCCCAAAATTTGTATTGCAAATGACATTTTATCCCCTTCAAGTCTTTGATATTTACGGGAAAAAAATTCATCATTGTTTCGATAGGAGCTACATATATCTTCCTAATAAAAAGAATATACCTTTAACTAAAAAATTGACTAAAGTGCATTAAAGTAAAAATAACTAACTATTGCACAAATTCAATATTCAAATGAGGATACTAAAATACCACATGCTAGATTAATGTATACAAAACAACAAACCATGGTAAATTCTCAATAATAATAACAGCACAACAACAGAAAGTTGTACAATAACAACAAACAAAAAACATAAATATTAAACTAAACAGATAAAAAGAGACAAGAGAAGAGAGCATAGAGATTTTCTAATTTTTATTCCAATTGGTTTAAGTGTATATGTTATTGTGTCAAATATCACTATTTATAGGATAGCATTGTGGAACACAAAGAGTTGTTATAAATATGATATTAATCCACTTAAGATTATCGATGAGAGATGAGAGTTAAAAATATAATGAATAGTGAGAATTAAATACATTTACATAATGAAGAGTTAGTGGCAATTTATAAATACTAATGTGATGATTTACTATTTACTATTTAATATTTAATTTATTAAATAATTTATAACATTTAATTGTAATGTAGAAATAAAACTATAATCTAAGGATAAAATATGTAAAAGAATTCAAATATATTAAATATTTAATGGAAAATCATTTTGACTAATTATTAAAGAATTTATAGTAACTATGATTATGAAAAATCATCATTATTACTACGTGGAAAATGTAAAGATTGTTGGTTTTTTCTTGCTAATAATAACTTACAATTTAATAATAAGTATTAAATTGTAAGTCTAGCTAGAAATAGGAGTGTTAATTACCATAATACAAACAGTCAAAATTCATTAAATCTCAAAATAAATATTAAATGAAAAAAATAATATTTTAAATAATTTAAAGAAAATAAATTAATAGTTACCCCCACTTATCTTACAGATTAAGATTGAAGGTTATTAGACTCTTCATTACCCACATTTAATCAGCACGTGAATATATGATTGCATTAAGATCTTGTTTGATGCATGAATTTAAATATAACTATTACTTAATATTTAATTAATTAAATAGATATTACTATTTAATGTATTTTAGGGATAAGATAAGGGCAAAATGGTAATCCAACTTTAAGGTTAGGAGGGTAAAATGATAATCCAACTTTAAGGTTAGGAGCTTCCCACTTATAATAATATACTAGATCTGGGAACGTGTGTTGCACGTTTATCCCAAAATACTTCATATAAATTTTGTATTGCAGATGACATATTTTATCTCCTTCAATTTTTTTGTATTTATGGAAAAAAAATCCATCATTATTTCGATAGGAACTACATTTTTTTTAAATCAAAAAGTGGGTCAAGCCCATTTATTCAAATGAAAATGAAACAACACATTCGGAAGGAACTACATATATCTTCCTAATAAAAAGAATATACCTTTAACTATTAAATTGACCAAAAGTGCATAAAGTAGAAATAACTAACTATTGCACATCTAGGCTAATATATACAAAACGACAAACCATGGTAAATTCTCAATAATACTAACAACACTACAATAGAAAGTTGTACATTAACAACAAACAAGAAATATAAATGTTAAACTGACAAAATAAAAAGAGACGAGAGAAAAGAGAGCATAGAGATTTTCTCTTGTTTCTTTTTTTTTCCAATTCGTTTAAACGTGTACATTATTGTGTCAAATGTCACTATTTATAGGATAACATTGAGGAACACAAAGAGTTGTCATAAATATGATATTAATCCATTTGAGATTATCGATGAGAGATGAGAGTAAAAAACATATGAATATAATTAGTGGGAGTTAAATACATTTACATAATGAAGAGTTAGTGATAATTTATGTATACTAATATCATGATTTACTATTTAATATTTAATATTTAATTTATTAAACAATTTATAACATTTAAATGTAATATAGAAAAAAAACTGTAATTTAAGGATAAAAAATATGTAAAAGAATTCAATATATTAAATGTGTAATGGAAAATCATTATGACTAATTATTAAAAAATTCACACTAACTATGATTATGAAAAATCACCACTAATACTAGGTGGAAGATGTAAAGATTGATGGTTTTTTCTTTCTAATAATAATGAGTATTGAATTGTAAGTCTAGCTGAAAATAGGAGTGTTAATTACAATAGTCAAAATTCATTGAATCCAAAAATAAATATTAAATGAAAAAAATAATATTTTAAATAATTTCAAGAAAATAAATTAATAGTTAAAGGGTATAGGAGTGTTAATTACCATAATATGAACAATCAAAATTCATTAAATCTCAAAATAAATATTAAATGAAAAAAATAATATTTTAAATAATTTCAAGAAAATAAATTAATAGTTAAAGGGTAACAGTCAAAATTCATTGAATCCCAAAATAAATATTAAATGAAAAAATAATATTCTAAATAATTTCAAGAAAATAAATTAATAGTTAAAGGGTATTAGGAGTGTTAATTAGAACAATACGAACAATCAAAAGAATACCCCTTTTAATTATAAAAATGACTAAAAGTGCATAAAGTAAAAATAACTAACTATTGCACAAATTCAATATTCAAATGAGGATACTAAAATACCACATGCTAGGCTAATGTATACAAAAGCAACAAACCATGGTAAATTCTCAATAATAATAACAACACAACAATAGAAAGTTGTACAATAGCAACAAACAAAAAACATAAATATTAAACTAAACAAATAAAAAAAGACAAGAAAAGAAAGCATAGAGATTTTCTAATTTTTATTCCAATTGGTTTAAGTGTATATGTTATTGTGTCAAATATCACTATTTATAGGATAGCATTGAGGAACACAAAGAGTTGTTATAAATATGATATTAATCCACTTAAGATTATCGATGAGAGATGAGAGTTAAAAATATAATGAATAGTGAGAATTAAATACATTTACATAATGAAGAGTTAGTGGTAATTTGTGTATACTAATGTAGTGATTTACTATTTACTATTTAATATTTAATTTATCAAATAATTTATAGCATTTAAATGTAATGTAGAAATAAAACTATAATCTAAGGATAAAATATGTAAAAGAATTCAAATACATTAAATGTTTAATGGAAAATTATTTTGACTAATTATTACAAAATTCTTAGTAACTGTGATTATGAAAAATCATCACTATTACTACGTGGAAGATGTAAAGATTGTTTGTTTTTTCTTGCTAATAATAACTTACAATTTAATAATAAGTATTGAATTGTAAGTCTAGCTGGAAATAAGAGTGTTAATTACCACAATATGAACAGTCAAAATTCATTGAACTCCAAAATAAATATTAAATGAAAAAAAAATATTTTAAATAATTTGAAGAAAATAAATTAATAGTTACCCCACTTATCTTACAAATTAAGATTGAAGGTTATTAGACTCTTCATTACCCAGATTTAATTAGTACATGAATATATGATTGCATTAAAATCTTTTGATGCATGAATTTAAATATAACTATTACTCATTATTCAATATTTAATTAATTAAATAGATATTAATATTTAATTTATTTTAGGGATAAGATAAGGGCAAAATGGTAATTCATCTTTGAGGTTATTTTTTTATTTTATTTATTTTTATTTTTTTTTATTTTTTTTTTTTTATTATTTTTTTTTTTTCTTTGATGTTAGGAGAATGATATGATGATGATTTGATCAAAAGAAAAAAAAATTGAATTCAGTTATTGTACCTTTGTTTTAGCCCATGAATAAAGCAGTGAACTCTGCAGCGAACTCTGCTGGAGATCAAGATAAACAAGCTTTCTAGGATCAAAATTTTCTGGCAATGATTTCCATGGATATTTACAACAGTCAAACCAACGCAAGTTGCTGGGAAGGTACTGATCATTGGAGCCATCATGTGTATCAAAACCATTGATGTATAATATCCTAAGGTTTTGCACTTCATTCATGGAGTTTTCGCTAAAGCTTAGGTATTGAATTTCTTGTACCCAGATTGCTTCGATTGCCCCGGTCCCCTGACAAAAGAATCATTAGTCTACAAAGTATAACTTCAAATATCTGCATAAATAAAATCCGCACTCAGTATGACTACTTTCTCGCAATGCCAAATTTCTCATGTTCCGTTTATTTACTATTGCACTTGAAGTTCTTGAATAACTAGTGCCACTAGAAAAATCAAGGTACAATATTAGTTAGGTCTTTCTCAAGAAATATGTCGCTTGAGAAATACTTTGAGCAATTAATTTTGTAAATCTATTTTGTAGTAGTACATTTTCTTGAGAAGTTCTTTAGAGTTGAGTTGAAAAGTTTTTCATGTTGTGATAGAAGGAAACTGTAATTTAAACAACACCAATAACTGTCATCTTTTAAATAAAAAGTAATCGATGATCAAGTGCCTAACAGATAGAGGATCGGCAATGTCAGTTTTGGCATCACTTACTTGTATTCTTGCTTTTGAGAATTCTTCGAAATCTTCAGTGAGCCATAGTCTGCTGAGTTGTCCCCTTTCCTTTTGCTTTGTCACTATGTATTTTCCCATCTCTTGTATTAAGTTATGCATTTGAATCACATCTTCAGAGATGAACATAAGAGACTTGTCAATTAGCACCCTCAATCCGGCCTCAGCTCCAAAACCACAGCTCTCAAGAATTTCCTTGATTTCGGTTTGTTTTTTCCCTCTTAAGAAGCATGCAATATCTAGAAATATCTTTTGATCTTCACTCACCAACCCATCATAACTTACTTTGAGGTAATCAACAACTTCTGAACTAGAGTTCCTCTTTATTCGATCAATAGCACTTCTCCACACATGTATATCCTCCTTATGTAAGGAAATACCCCACATTTCCAGGGCTAAAGGAAGGCCTTGAGCATGACGTACTACCTCCAATGTCATCTCCTCGAAACACTTATCTGGAACTTCATCTATGAAGGCATATTGGTTGAACAACTTAATAGCATCATGTTCAAGTAGTGTAGTCACAGGATATACGGCATCATTTTTCCTTGCGAAACGCTTGTCTCTCGTTGTTGCAATAATTCTACTGCCATTGCCAAACCAACCAAGATCCCCTGCAAGGTATTTCAGTTGGTCTACATGATCTATGTTATCAAGCACAACTAGAACCTTCTTCGAACGAAGTCTCTGAGAAATCAGGTCCCTCCCCGTCCCCTTATCATGCACACTTTCTTTTTCCCCTACCAGTTTAGAGAGAAGAATACTTTGCAGAGAAGGTATTTCATGCTTGTTTTCTTTACTGACCTCAAGGAAACAAGCACCTTCAAATTTAGATGAGTGTATATCAAAAATAGCTTTTGCTATTATCGTTTTACCAACTCCCCCAATTCCCCAGATCCACACCCTCCGGACATCATCGATTGTCATCTCTAGAAGGGAGTTGACTTCCTTTAAATGAGCATCTATTCCCACAATATCTTTCCAAGAAGATAAAGAAGTCGTGCATAATTTGAGCGAAATTTCATTAACAAGATCCCCAATACAGTCTGCTTCATTCCTACAAAAAATAACAACATTATTGATATATACAAATAAGAGAGACAAGAATAAGTAGAATTTCACATCCAAACTTACTTATCACGGATATCATATCCTTTTAGATCTGTGACACCACTTAGAGCAGTCCTCCATCCTTGCACCTTCTCCATTCCTTCAACATCATCCTTATACCTCGATTCGTGATTGGCAAAGGCATCTGCAAACCTCTTCTTTTGGTATCGAACATGTGATGGATCCACATCATAGAAGACTGGTATGACTAATTGTTTTTTTTCTTCCTTGCATTCCATAATCTTCACTAATTCATTCAAGCACCAACTCGACGTAGCATAATTTGTTGAGAAAATGATAACAGCAACTTGAGACTCTTCTATAGCTTTCACTAGTTCTTTCGAGAGGGAATCACCATTCTCTAGCCTTTTATCATCTAGAAAGGTGAATATTCCCCTGTCGTTCAAACGTTGATACAAGTGACTAGTAAAATTTTTGCGAGTATCTTCACCTCTAAAACTTAGAAAGACAGCATACTTGTACTTCCGTTGAGGACATGAAAACTGTGAATTACTCTCAGAAGAAGAAGAGAATGAAGTCATGATTCTTGGCAGATTTGAAAGGTAATGGGGAGGAATTCTTGTCTGGCAATGATTGGGTATTTAGAGAGTAAATATGAACAATTCATTATATACAGGAGAGATGACATACAGGAGTGGAGCGGAGCCAAAAAACATTGAATGGAATTAAATTATTGCTTTTGGACCAGTCAACTGGTAAGTATTCCCACTTACTAGCGGTAAATACAGAATGAACTTTCTGTGAAGCTTCCCAATCAATCCAAACACCCACTTAATTCAACTATATTTAGATTCATTTACTAGCGGTTTGAATATTGATTTAGGGTTAAAACGAAGTGAATAAGATAAATAAAACGCAGGAGTATAGATCTGAATGTTTCAGTGTGAATGCAAGTGTATCTGGGACCCCTTAGCCAACATGGGTTGTAGTTGCAGTGGTGACACTGCTTCATCCTTAATCAAAAATCTTGGATTAAAGCTCTGGGCATGGAAAAAAAATCATGTTGGGAGTATGATCCCTAATAGGCCCTGCGTTGCGCAATTCAAATTTAATTAGGTCTACTCCAATTAAATTAGTCAACTTGTATAAATGCGATAAAGAGGTAAGTAGTAGGAAATTTCTGTGATAGAATTAGACCTACCTACCCTAAAGTGGCTCCATACTCTACAGAAAATTGTACACAATGTACAACTAAAAGTACAAGCTGATGAAGCAGCAGGGTAATTTCTTTGTCACCGACAACTCAGCTAGACTTGACTCATGTTCTTCTTGTTTGACAACTGTTTTTTTTTTGTTTTGGTAGATAAGATGATATATTAGACACACTAGCTATTACACAGAGTGGTTACATAGCAGGGTTAAAACATTTTTTTTATTGCATAGTAGCATTAGATAAAGCAGTGGGAGTAAAATAAGTAGCATGAGCACTAGGAGGATTATTTACAGCACCAGAAGGGTGGAAAAACTACGCTGACTATTACAAGGGTGCTTTTAACGCGGTAAACAGTGACTTCTTTGTCAGCCCAATGCATTGGTAATGCAATCTGGAGTTTGGTAAAAATAACTTGCATTGAAAACCCTGATGATTGTGGGGATTGCAAAAAATATACCTCCAGTACTTTTATTTTATTTTTTGGTTGTTCCCTTGACACTGGATTGGATTGACCAGTTTCATTGTTTAGTTCCTATCCATCAACTATTTCTACCACATGTAGATTTGATAGTGGATCGATGTCAATAAACTCTACACTTGCTTGATGGTGTCGGAGAGTATTTGAGCTCTACATCCAAAGGAAGAATAGTTGCTCAACCACCAAGCTACATTCTATTCCTGGAAATAGTTTCCCTTTGCTCCGTTAGATTTGTGATGTGAGGCGACTTACTGATAGTTTCATGGCTTCTTTCACCCACCCGTTTTGGTGAAGTTTTCTTGCTTCTCACTCATTCACCTGCAGTAGGATTTTGGACAGGCTACTTATCAGTAAATGTGAAGGTGTGATTTTAGTTCATAATGAAATGCAGCATTCTGGTCTAAGAGAGGTGTAGTGTGACCTTTGATAATCAACAACAACATACCCAGTGAATCCCACAAGTGGGGTCTAGGAGGGTAGTGTGTACGCAGACCTTACCACAAGTTCACAACCCCGTGAGGATAGAGAGGCTGTTTCCAAAAGACCCTCGGCTCAAGTGCAATAAATCCAAGTAAAAGAAGAAGGCATGACCTTTCATAATAATACCAAGATATAAAGATTTCGTGAATCTCTTTCTCAGACCCAGACACTAGTTGTTCTGTTACAAACAGAGGAAGCATGTGCTCTTCATAGGCCGTGTCACCGGTGTTGTTCTCTAAGTAATCCAAGACACTAGTTGTTCTGTAACAAACAGAGGAAATATGTGCCCCTTCATAGACAGTGTTACCGGTGTTGTTCTCAAAGCAATCATGGTCCCACTTTGCACTGCAAACGTGAACCAAAACCAAAAGAGTGNGTATTCAGATTTTAGTATTTTAAATTAATTTTATTTATGGAAAGAGTCATATATTATACCAAATTATATATCAATAACCATTTAAAGTGAAAAAAATAAATTAAACCAATACCATTAACCTTTTTTCATCACCATTCACGTTTCTTCCCCAACTTTCACATTTCTTCCCCACCTTTCACGTTTCAAGTTTATCTTTCTTCAAAGTGCTAAATTGTTGTTAATTCTCTTTATTAATTCAAGCAGATTTCTCGGTTGGCAAGGTAATTTCCATTATTAATTTTGATTTTTTTTTATCTGATGTTTAAATCACTGATTCTAATACATTACGGATTTTCAGTCAATTTTTCCAATTTTTATGTGATTTTGTTTAAATATTCATCATATATTTATTAATTTCAATTTTTTTTGTGATTTTCTTTTAATTTTTCAGATTTTGTAGATTCCAGAAATTCATATATATGTTTGTTTTGTTTGATATTTAATACATTTTAAAATTTGATAATATCAAAAATTGCTTTTAGGGTTTTAGATTACGGGGAAAGCATCTGATTGTCTACAATGACTGATTCAATCAGAATTACTAGAGGTATACCAAATAATATTCAATTTTTTGGGGAATTTCCCTCATTTGATTTGTGTATTACCCAAGGGTTGCATTGTATTTCAATCTCAATTAGTATACAACATGTTTGTATTTCCTTCTTAATTTGTATTCATCTTAACTGTATGCTAACAATTTTGTATTTTATTGGATATTCATTCTGTATTTCAATCTCAATTTATATGTGAACAAGTTTGTATTTCTCTTTTGTTTTGTATTCAACCTAATTGTATACCAACAAGTTTTGTATTTTATGTGCCTACTTTACCTTTCAAAGTCACTTTGTATTTCAAATAAATAGAGTATTTAATTTCTTTTGTATTCACAACTTTATATTCAATCTCACTTTGTATTTTCATCTCATTTTTGTATTCATATATTGTTGTATTCAACATATAGTTCATGATCGATTAGTTACATTAACTTAATGGGATACAAATTATTGTATGCATTCAAATAGAAAAAACAGCTACTAAACTAAAAAAAAATAATTTCATTCGTTATACATCATAATTTGGATACAAAACATTCGAAAAAAGCTATAAATCCCAATGCATACAAAGATTTCATTGATTCAATCAAAAAAAAAAGCAACACTCTTGTACTCGACATATACGAATATCTCATCCAAACAAATAAAAAAATCAAAAAAAATACCTGATTGTTTTTCGATTGTTCACTGGATGCGACAAATTTATAGTTGTCAATTTTGAAAAATTCTGTTTAAAAAATATGTCATATTCAACTTGAAGAAGTTTTAAAAGTTATCAGATGAATGATTCGGAAGACAAACTAAATTATTTTAATTTTTTTTTTATGTTCTTAAGAAGAAAGCAAAAAAACGCTCGACGGAAAGATGGCTATTTATGCTCTTTTCAAAACGTAACTGATTTGTATTTAAAATCTTTGTTACCTCTTTTGATTTTGTTCCATGATTTTCTCTGTTCTGTTATTAATTATTTGTATTCTTTTAAATTAATCAAAATAAAATAAATACATAACTAATCCCTTAACAAACTAAAATAATGACATTTTTAATAAATAATGAAACTGTTGCTAAGGAGTCCCACTAAAAGCTAAAATATTGCTCTTTTGAAAAATTTCCCATTAAATTATTGCTATTGGACTAGTCAACTGGTAAGTATTTCCAACTATATTTAGATTCATTTACTAGCCGTTTGAATATTGATTTAGCGTTAAAACAAAGTGAATAAGATAAATAAAGTGCAGGAGTATAGATCTGAATGCTTCAGTGTGTTTGCAAGTCTATCCGAGACCCCTTAACTAACCAGGGTTATGGTGGACTGCTTCACCCTTAATTAGAAATCTCGTGTTCAAGCCTTGAGCATAGAATTTTTTTTTTGTTGGGAGCGTCACTCCCTATTGAGTCCTGCAATACACAATTCAGATTTAATTGGTGCTCCAGGGATTTCTGAAAATAATGTATTGTTGTCGTATTGCTAGAATCGGAATTCCTTTACAAACTATTTATAGGTTTAGACCTTGGCTAATAGAAAAGCTCAATTAACCCCTTTAAGACTAATGATAAAACAACCACATGGCGAACACATTAATAATGCCAGCTAATATCTCAGATTCGTACAGGCTCGTCAGCGCACCTGAACCTCCTGACACCTTCTTTAGAAAAATTGTGGTTGTTATATGAGATAGAATTGATGATATTTTGTAATGTTTTTATGAAGATGGGGTCTACTCAAATTGAAGTAGCCAACTTGTATAAATGCTGTAAAGAGGTAAGTAGTAGGAAATTTCTGTGATAGGATTTGACCTACCTACCCTAAAGTGGCTCCATACTCTACAGAAAATTGTACACAATGTGCAACTAAAAGTAAAAGCTGATGAAGCAGCCAAGAAAAAGAAGGGTAATTTCTTTGTCACCAACAGCTCAGCTAGACTTGACTCATGTTCTTCTTGTTTGACAACTGTTCTTTCGTTTTTGTAGAAAAAATGATATATTAAACACACTAGTGTTTACATAGCAGGGTTGAACATTTGTTGATTGCATAGTAGCATTAGATAAAGCAGTGGGAGTAGAGTAAGTAGCATGAGCACTAGGAGGATTATTTACAGCCCCAGAAGGGTGGAAAAACTACACTGACTATTTTTACGCGGGTAAACAGTGCCTGCTTTGCCAGCCCAGAATGCATTGGTAATGCAATCTGGAGTTTGGTCGAAAACTTGCAGTGAAAACCCTGATGGTTGTTCCTTTGACATTGGATTAGATTGACAGTTTCAGTGTTTAGTTCCTATCTACCAACTATTTCTACCACATGTAGATTTGACAGTGGATCGATGTCAATAAACTCAAAGCTTGCTTGATGGTGTCAGAGAGTATTTGAGCTCTACATCCAAAGGAAGAATAGTTGCTCAACCACCAAGCTACATTCGATTCCTGGAAATAGTTTCCCTTTGCTCCGTTTGCTTTGTGATGTGAGGCGACTTACTGATAATTCCATGGCTTCTTTCATCCACCCGTTTTGGTGAGTTTTCTTGCTTCTCACACATTCATCTGCAATAGGATTTTGGCCAGGCTACTCATCATGTGAAGGGTGATTTTAGTTCATAATGAAATGCAGCATTCTGGTCTAAGAGAGGTGTGGTGTGACCTTTAATAATCAACAACATACCCAGTGAATCCCACAAGTGGGGTGTAGGAGGGTATTGTGTACACAGACCTTACCACAAGTTCACAACCCCGTGAAGATAGAGAGGCTCTTTCCAAAAGACCCTCGGCTCAAGAGCAATAAATCCAAGTAAAAGAAGAAGATATGACCTTTAATAATAATACCAGGATATAAAGATTTCGTGATTCTCTTTCTCAGGCCCAGACACTAGTTGTTCTGTTACAAACAGAGGAAGCATGTGCTCTTCATAGGCCGTGTCACCGGTGTTGTTCTCTAAGTAATCCAAGACACTAGTTGTTCTGTAACAAACAGAGGAAATATGTGCCCCTTCATAGGCAGTGTTACCGGTGTTGTTCTCAAGCAATCATGGTCTCACTTTGCACTGCAAAAGTGAACCAAAACCAGAAGAGTGAAACTTGTCAAAACTACTTATAAGTAATCAAAAGATAGATGCTACTTATTACTTTTATAGAGATCGAAGTTAACAAACCAGACAACAGACAATTGATGCATTCAATCTTGGCTTAATAAGAGATAGATGGTCATATATAGCCATTAACTCTATCACAGCTATAATTCTGAAATTTATCTGATGTTTTTGCAAATGGTAACACATTTTGTCTGTTGTAATTAAAAGTTAACACAAAGACTAGGTTTCTTATGTTTCGCATTTTCCTTCAAAAGAACCATAAGAAAACTGAAGGAGATCATGAGCAAGGTCGAACCTCAGCTGCATCTCTTGCTCCACCGTCTCACATTGTGCTGCATCTTTGATTGAACCTCCCTGCTATAACAAGAGATATACTTATATTTAAAACAGAGATTTCTGCTAATATAACTGTTATACCTGTACTCAAATTATATACTGGAACAAAATAACAACGGATTAATGAAGTTCTGAGCCCACACAAAACTGTGTATCACACTACACGTGATCTTTGAAGCCCAATTTTTAAAGAATCCCAACAATAACATTCTGAGAGGGTATCAAATGAAAATCATACAACAAAGTCAAAATATAAAACTCAGTACTCAAAAAAGCAGAATACTGACTTACAGTAAATGTATACAAATTGAACTCACCTTTTACTTGGTACAAAGATGAAAATGGCTCCTGCGGAAGTGTATTGCAAAAGTTAGAGAATGATCATTACCTTTCGACATGAAAACATTTGATGCAGAAGGGTTAAACTGACGCGTAACGTACAAGGAACTTCTGGTTTTTCCAAAATGAAAATTATATTGAAATGGTTTAAACAAGTTTCGTAACTATTCTCTGAGTCCTGGATTGTAGCTCTACTTGGGGGAATGGAGATTACCAGATCGAGGAGAATGTTCCCTAACTTGAGGAGTCTGGATACAGATTAGGTTGAGACCTATGCATTTTTTGCCAACTATGATTGTAGCTCAAATATTACACAGCAAAGCCAAATATTCTAGCTACATGTCCATACGAAAGACTCCAATTAACCAATTTGTACAAAGGAAATAGCAATTGAAGTATTCATCTGCCAAAAAAACCATGATACTTCAAAACAAATATGATAATTGATTACTAAGGAGAAATCCTAGTCCTTCATTCTCACTGAAAAGGTGAGTAAACTAATCAAGGAGACAATAATTTATCTTCACAATCCATTTTAGAGCCAGTTAAATTGTAAAAAAAAAAGGTGCTCCTGTGGGTAAAGCAGCTCTATCGTCCATATGGAAATTCGAGCATATGGTTCTATCAAGGATTTTCAGTTTTTTTGTGACTTGCCTGCACTTCTTGAAATCTTTTCAAAATGACAGCATAAATTTCTGGCATCCATAACTCAAATAGTGGCTATTACTTCATCGAAATTTCCCCCAATTTGTAGCATTATCTTTTCATTTTAGAGCACTTATTTTCAAATTCAACCAATTGATTTGCGAGTACTTTTAGGTACCAACTGAATTAATGTTGCATGATTCCAGAATCTGATCTAAGCATTGAAAATTTGAATTTTTTGTTAGCCTTTAACTCACCTGGGTTAATCATGGCTCACACAAGCGGATATACGATGAAGAATCAATTGATAAAATTTACTGATTATACGTAAATCAACCATTGATGAGCTCCTGTCAATAAGAGAAAAAAGAAAGAAAACACAACGGGAAAAAGAAAGAAGAATCAGCATAAAAAAATTATCAATATTAGAAGAAGAATTTGTAGATGATAGGAGGGAGAGAGCACAGTTTCATGACAAACGGGAAAAAGAAAATCATGAGGTATATTACCTATATTTAAGAAATATGGCCTTTGTTTCTAATGTTATTGAGTATTTGACATTTTAACTGGCTTCATTGGTCACGGAGTAATGGTGTTCACAATTTCCGTATCTGCTCGTACCCATCATAACGAGATGCTCTGTTGGTTCATCATTATTTTCTCTCATTTGTAACAAGGCATCAGTTGCTGCCTATATGGAATTCACACTCCATCAAATGGATGTGCAAAGTGCCTTCCTGAATGGATTCTAAAGGAGGACGTATATGTCAAGCAGCCTCAAGGCTTTGCAAACACTGAATTTCAAAACCATGTTTTCAAACTTGACAAAGCACTGTAACATACAGCAAATCCCAAGAAGCAATCCATTCCCTGATGGTGGAACCAACTTGGGATCTTCTTCTCAGGATGCTCGATGATAAACGCTCCTAGTGACAAGTTAAATGTGAAGGTTCAATTTAGGATAGAGGGATTAAGTGCCAAACTGAGTCATCCCACATAAAGCTTTTAAAGTTATGTAATGTTTAAGAAACTTCTGGTTTTTCCAAAATGAAATATATTTTGCAAGTAAAATGGTGAACATCAGTTTCTGATGAAGAGCATACAAGAGGAGTTTCTTTCTGGTTGGATAGCCATCACAATAGTAAGCATCTGTGGCATTCAAGTTTAGTTCTATAAATTAAAATTCGAGTTAAGTTGTAGAAATGAAATTCAGAGTGCTCACTTCATCAACATCTTCAGAGTTCAGTCTCTTGCTCCTGCTTAGTTAACTGTGGCAACTGCTGCATAAACTCCTCAGCAGCTGCACAGGCCTGAAAACCCCACTAAAATTTACTGCATGGAGGAAAAACTAGTTCTGTAACTAATACAGCACATAATTAAATGAAGAACTAAGAGAATGTTTCCCTTACTTGAGGAAGTAATATGATAGAGAAAATGGCCAAAAGCCTCCCCAACCTATAGCCGGATTCCCAACTACACACTCATACTTCACGGACATTTTTTTTTTACATATTAGCTCACCCTTATTTGCTGACATGTTCACATAAACCAGATATAATAAAATGTTTGTTTACACGCGCTGCCAAGTATTGAATGGACCCCATAACTCTAAAATTTCCCTTAATCTTTTCATTTTCCTCTTTCTTTCTCTAAACCCTAACCTTTTTTCAATCACTCCATATACACACCCATTCTCTTCATGAAATGAGATTTCGTTCCAATTGAATTTGAAGAACAATTTTTGAACCCTAACTATGAAAGCTTATTCAAGTCCGCAATTTCCATTATTTATCCTAACAAAGCAAAAAACGATGAATTTGAAGAACAATTTTTGAACCCTAACTGTGAAATCAGAGAAATTACAAGCCAAGCTTCAACCTTTTTCGAAATTGATACTATAGTTGAATGTTTTGACAAGTAAATTCAAGTTTTAAGCTGATTTGGGAGAGAATGAAGGAATATACAATTGAAAATTGAGAAAAAGAGGAAGAAAAAGAGAGTTTGATTTTGGGAGAGAATGAGATTATACCATTGGGGATTAATTATTACTTATTTGGACTCACGCGTGTACTTTTCTTCAGCTTTTGACGTTTTATTTTCTCTTCTTACGCGCCTAAGGGAGTTGTTCTCACCTTCTTCGACATGTCAGCAAACAAGGGTGAGATAATATGTAAAAAAAAAAGTCTAGGAGGGGTAATAGGATCCCCGTGAAGTGTGAGTGTGTAGTTGGGAATCCGGCTATAGATTGAGGGGGCTTTTGGCCATTTTCTCTAATATGATATATAAGCATCTACAGATTAGTTGAGAACTATGCCATTTTTTTTTCAAATGTAGGGGATTGATGCTCAAACATCACACAGCAAACCAAAGAGGTTTAGATATACGTCCTTATCAAAGACTCCGATTGCGGATCACCCAATTTGAACAATGGAAATAGCAATTGAAGTATTCATCTGAAATGATACTTCAAAATAAATATGATAATTGATTCTAAGGAGAAATTCTAGTCCTTCATTCTCACTAAAAAAGGTGCGTGAACTAATTAAAGAAACAAAAAATACTTGATTTCAGAAAATCACTTTAGAGCCATTGAATCGTAAAAAGAACCACAAATGAACAAGTCGAAAAACAAAATTGAGTATAATATAGAACATAAGAGAAATTTGTTTCCAATACTCTATGGAGTCGTTTGGTGTGAGGTATAAGGTATAATATTCTCGGGATAAATGCAGGATAATTTTATCATGTGTTTGGTTGGAGGTATTAAGTAGTCTTTGAATTATTTATCCCACCATTTATAATTTTATACTATATTGATGGGATAAGTTATTCCATATAAATACAGAATAACTTATCCCAGGATAATAATAACCAGGATAACTTGTTCCCAACCAAATGACCCTAAGGGTTATTTGGTATGAGGGATAAGTGATAAAAATACCAAGATAAAATGCAGGATTATTCTATTCACTTATGAGCACATTTTAAGGTAAGAATTTATGAAGATTGAACAATTCCAGGATTTGATTTGAGTATCGAAAAAAAAAACTTGCTCACATCCTTTAACTCACCATGGTTTATCATGGCTTAACACAAGATGGAGAATCAATCAACAAAACTCACTGTTGATACATACATCACCATTGATGAGCTCCTGTCAGTATGGGAAAGAATAAAGAAAAAAAAAGAGGAAAAGAAATGAAAAAGTTATTAACAGAATTGGAAGAAGACTTTGTAGCTAATAGGAGAGATTACATAAAAAGAGAGTTGAACAGAATTTCACTACCAACTAGGGGAAAAACAAATCATGAGGTATATTACCTATATTTAAGACAAAATTCTGGGCTTGGGGGAGAGAGCTGCAAAGTTTCTGAAGAGACTGGTTGTTGCTGCAGATTCTCAAAGACAGCTCCAATGAATATTAGAAATAAGAGCTTTGTTTCTTTGAAGAGGAGCAATTGGCTTCATCATGGTGTCCCAATGCAATGTTCTGTTGGTTCATCTTTATACAACAAACGGAATCCAAACTCCTTCGTTTCTCCGGAGAACGATAATGCAATAAGCCCATAGTCATTTGGTGTTTTTCCATTTGCCTTAGATGTTTCCCATAAGCCAGCAAGAGATACCAAGAAAAAATGAATCATAGGTTCAGTATCACATTCTGAATCGTCGGATAATTCTGTATCATAATTTGGAAGGAAGGATAATTCTAGTTTCTGGGTCATCCCATCATCACATGAGGGAATCAATTCAACTGTGGTGTCAACTAGGTCGCCAGAGTAACATACAGCAAATCCCAAGAAGTTATCCGATACATACCAATTTTCAGACAAATTGATCGATACACTTTCATCCTTACCTTGATGATTGAACCAACTTGGGATCTTATTCTGACCATGCACAATGGTAAACACTCTTTGTGACAAGGAATCTGAAGCAAAGATGTCATTCGGCAAGGAAACCATATCCTGAGACAATGACCGTGGAAGTGAGATATTCATGGAATTTAGATCCCTCATCACACAGTCTAACATGTGAATATCCGACTTCACTTTCATGCTTCCAAGGATTTCCGGAAAAATTTCTAAACTAGAGCACCCCTCTAGATTCAGATATTCAAGGGAATCGATGCACAGAACTGGGAACCTCTTGAGCCATTTACAGTTGGTCAACTTTAATGTACAGAGCTTTTTGAGACATTCCAGGGATTGATGAACCTCTTCAAGATTCGTACAATTTGACAGATTCAAAGTCGCCAAGTTTTGCATCCCTCCAATACCTGGCAACTCTTTAAGCCTCTTGCAATCTGATAGGTCCAAAGACCGAAGAGCACCAAGTTGGGCTATGCTTTGAGGCAAATGCTCAAAATTATTTCCAGAGAGATATAACTCGTTCAGAGAGGATAAGGATCCAATGTCTTCCGGAAGACTTCCATCTATTAGATTGCAGTAACTGAGATTCAGAATCTCCAACAAGAGTAATCCGTCAGACACCACAGGGAAAACAAAGTACACTCCATCTTTAAGGCCTACTTTTGATTTTTGTTTAGAGAACTGCAAGAAATAAAGCTTGTTCAAACGGACAATGGAAGGCGGAGGTTGCGAAATTAGAGTATTTTTGGCATCAAGCCACTCCAAGTTCTCTAAATTCCCTATCTCTTTTGGTAAGCTCTTAAGTTTTGAACATGCCGACACATTTAGCTCCACCAAATTTTTCAACTTACAAATACTGCTCGGAAGTGTTACAAGGTTTTCTAAACCTCTCAAGTCTAGGCACTTTAACCCACTCTTTAACTTCAAATTCATGCTTCCAAGGATTTCTGGAAACATTTCTAAACTAGAGCACCCCTCTAGATTCAGATATTCAAGGGAATCAATGCACAGAACTGGAAACCTCTTGAGCCGTTTACAATTAGTCAACTTTAATGTACAGAGCTTTTTGAGACGTCCCAGGGAATGATGAACCTCTTCAAGATTCGTACAATTTGACAGATTCAAAGTCGCCAAGTTTTGCATCCCTCCAATACCTGGCAACTCTTTAAGCCTCTTGCAATCTGATAGGTCCAAAGACCGAAGAGCACCAAGTTGGGCTATGCTTTGAGGAAAATGCTCAAAATTATTTCCAGAGAGATATAACTCGTTCAGAGAGGATAAGGATCCAATGTCTTCCGGAAGACCTCCATCTATTAGATTGCAGTAACTGAGATTCAGAATCTCCAACAAGTGTAATCCATCAGACACCGCAGGGAAAACAAAGCACACTCCATCTTCGAGGCCTACTTCTGATTTTTGTTTTGCGAACCGCAAGAAATGAAGCTTGTTCAAACAGACAATGGAAGGCGGAGGTTGCGAAATTAGAGTATTTTTGGCATCAAGCCACTCCAAGTTCTCTAAATCCCCTATCTCTTTTGGTAAGCTTTCAAGTTTTGAGCATGCCGACACATTTAGCTCCACCAAATTTTTCAACTTACAAATACTGCTCGGAAGTGTTACAAGGTTTTCTAAACCTCTCAAGTCTAGGCACTTTAACCCACTCTCTAACTTCAAATCCATGCTTCCAAGGATTTCCGGAAAATTTTCTAAACTAGAGCACCCCTCTAGATTCAGATATTCAAGGGAATCGATGCACAGAACTGGGAACCTCTTGAGCCCATTACAGTTAGTCAACTTTAATGTACGGAGCTTTTTGAGACATCCCAGGGATTGATGAACCTCTTCAAGATTCGTACAATTTGGCAGATTCAAAGTCGCCAAGTTTTGCATCCCTCCAAAATCTGGCAACTCTTTAAGCTTCTTGCAATCTGATAGGTCCAAAGACCGAAGAGCACCAAGTTGGGCTATGCTTTGAGGCAAATGCTCAAAATTATTTCCAGAGAGATATAACTCGTTCAGAGAGGATAAGGATCCAATGTCTTCCGGAAGACTTCCATCTAGTAGATTGCAGTAACTGAGATTCAGAATCTCCAACAAGCGTAATCCATCAGACACCGCAGGGAAACTAAAGTACACTCCATCTACGAGACCTCCTCCAGAATTTTGTTTTGCAAAACTCAACAATTTAAGCTTGTTCAACTGGACAATGGAAGATGGAGGTTGTGAAATTAGAGTACCTCTAGCATCAAGATTTTCATCTACGAGACCTCCTCCAGAATTTTGTTTTGCAAAACTCAAAAATTTAAGCTTGTTCAACTGGACAATGGAAGATGGAGGTTGTGAAATTAGAGTACCTCTAGCATCAAGATTTTCCAAGTTTTCTAAATCTCCTATCTCTTTTGGGAAGCTTTTAAGCTTAGAGCAATCCGACACATTTAGGCTGACCAAATTTTTCAACTTACAAATGCTGCTCGGAAGTGTTGCAAGGTTTTCAAAACCTCTAAAACCTAGATCCCTTATTACACTGTCGAGCATGTGAATCTCTAACTCAGCTTTCATGTTTCCGACGATTTCTGGAATTTTTTCTAAACTAGAGCAATCTCGTAGACACAGATAATTAAGAGAATCAATGCACAGAGCTGGAAACCTCTTAAGCCGTTTACAATTAGTCAATTTTAATGTACAGAGCTTTTTGAGAAATCCCAGGGAACGAGGAACCTCTTCAAGATTTATACAATTTGACAAATTCAAAGTCTCCAAGTTTTGCATTCCCATGAAGCTTGGCAACTCTTTAAGCCTCTCACAATATGATAAGTCCAAGGATCGAAGAGCACCAAGTTGTTCTATGCTTTGAGGCAAATGCTCAATGTTGATTATACTGAGATTCAGCGTCATCAAGTTTGGCATCCCCATGAAGTCTGGCAACTCTTTAAGCATCTTGCACTCTTTTAAGTCGAAGGATCGAAGAGCACCAAGTTGGGCTATGCTTCCAGGCAGATGCTCAAAATTATTTCCAGTGAAATTCAACTCTTTCAAAGAGGATAAGGATCCAATGTCTTCCGGAAGTCCTCCATCTTTTAAATTGCAGTAACTGAGATCCAGATCTTCCAATGAGTTTAACCCTTCATTCACTTGAGGGAACTCAAAGTACACTCCCCCTTCGAGACTTGCGTTATATCTTTGTTTCGCAAAACTCATGAATGTAAGCTTGTTCAAGCAGACGATGGAAGACGGAGGTAGTGAAATTAGAGTCCCTGATGCGTCAACCTTCTCCAAGTTAACTAAATCGCCTAGATCTTTCGGCAAGCTTTCAAGTTTATAGCAATTCGACACATCAAGAATAACCAAACCTTTCAACATGCCAATGCTTCTCGGAAGAGCTACAAGATTATCCAAATGTCTCAGAGTTAGGCACTGAACAATATATGATGGCAGTTCCCTTATCTCAGAGTCCCACATCTTAATCTCTAAGTTCGGCTTCGTTCTTCCACGGATTTCTGGAAATTTCTCTAAACGAGAGCAGAACTTTAGATCCAGATATTCAAGAGATTCCACGTTAACACATGGAAACCTCTTGAGGCGTCTACAATATGTCAAATTCAACCTCTTGAGTTTTGTGCGACATCCCAAGGAATGGTGAACCTCTTCAAGATTAATACAATTGCCCAAATCCAAATACTCCAAATTTGACATCTCTGTGAAATCTGGTGTTTGCGTCAGGTCTCTAGAGCGGCTGAGATCTAGCGTCCGTAGATACGGAAAATGCTGCTATTCAGAACAGAAGAAGGATGAGAAAGGAAAACAAGAACAGACAGGTAAAAGAATCTGTAAAAAAAATTGGCTGAGGTTTCAGTACGTTTATCCAAATTTTAAAAAAAAATAGCCAAGGAAGTAGACTTTAAATATTGGAGCAAGGCAGGGCTGAGTAAGATAGGAAGCCTAGTAGGGAGACCTATGATGGTGGATCATAACACGGAGGAGAGGATGGGTTTGAATTTTGCGAGAATATTGGTAGAGGTTGAGATGGGGAAAGAACTGCCAGATGTGGTGATGTTTAAGAATGAAAAAGGCAAATTGATTGAGCAGGCTGAACAGTATGATTGGAAGCCAACATTGTGCAAGTTTTGTACTAAGTATGGTCATAAAGAGGAGGATTGTAGGCTAAAGAAGAAAGGGCCTAAAATTCCCATTAAAGTTGGGCAGAAAGAAGGAGAGGTGAAGCAATGGCAAGCAAAATACTCATTCTCCCTACTAGGCTTCCTATCTTACTCATTATGGTTGAAATGGATTCATGGAATATATATAACGACTGATGCATCTATCTGGACTCATAAAGTACCTACAGATTGCAGTTGGTACTGGAAGAAACTCAATGGCATCAAAATACTCATGCAGGGCTGGTATAATCAGGGTAGATATATGTTAACACAGTCTGGTAATTACTCTATTACTAGAAGTTATTTAGCATTAATGGGTTACAGGCCAAAAATGAGGACTGCTGAGCTAATTTGGACTTCCATGGCCTTGCCTAAGCATAGGTTTATGGTATGGCTGGCTGTCCAAGGAAGACTACTTACACAAGAAAGAAGGTGAGAATGAACATCCCAGTTGAAGATGTAGCATGTTGCATGTATGATGAGCAAGTTATGGAGACTACTATGCACTTATTTGAGGAGTGCAAATGGACATTAGCAGTGTGGCATGAGATCAACCAATGGACAGGGACAAAAATACAAATCAATGGGATTACTAGAATGCTGGACAAAATCAAAGTGAAGCACTGGGTACAATTCAAGAAGGAAATCATGGCAGCCATTTGTGGAGCAGTACTATATCATACCTGGACAGCTAGGAATTGGAAGAAGTTCAAAGGGAGAAATGTTCATACAGAGGAGGTCGTTTTACAGATAAAAAAGGAAGTTATAGGAAGATTATCTTTAATTAATAAGTCTAAGAAAGCACACAAGTGTAGAGATTTTATTCAGCATTTACTTTGTAATTAGTTTTTGCTTGGTTGGAGGCCTATTTCTGTTATCAGAATCGGTGCTCTTTAAGTTGTAATTGTTCTTGATGGTATGGTAATCTTTTACAGTTGTTACAAAAAAAAAAAAAGTAGAGTTCCAACAGTGTTTTCTTTTTATTCTCTCTTTAGATGCAATGACTATTTATTTCAACATTGTATTTTTCTATAAAATAGTTGTATATAAGTTACCCTTCATGTCCGTCCCACTACATGCAATCTTAGGATGAGATTCGTATCTTGCTAGGGAAATGTTTGAACCACTTAGCTTCTTATAAGTTAATATATGATAGGAAGATTTGGGAGAAAAACGACATAAAGATCTTCCAGTAATAGATATGAGAAAAACCCAAAATCTATCTATATATCTATATCTATCTATCTATCTATACTACCTTAAAAGCATGAACTCCCTAACTTAATGTTAAATTACTATAATACCCCCAACTTAAAACACCCAATTTATTATATATTATGTATTTAATATTATATTTATATACACTATATTATATTAAATGCATACAACCTTTTCACATTGATGGGTAGTGACTTTCGAAAGGTTGTGACTTTTTTGTTATAGAGTTGTGACTTTTCGATGAGTTATGACATTTCCAAAAAGTTGTGATTTTTCTGAAGGGTTGTGACTTATCTAAAAAGACACGGTACGCACATTTTCATATTATCCTTTGTTGTCTATAAATAGAGGGGTTTTCTCACACTTTAAAACTACAACTTTTGGAAGTCTTCTATTCTTCTACTTAAAACAAGGAAGATTGTGAGAGTTGTTCAATTATGCAATTACAATATTTTTTGTGGGTAAATTAGATAGATCAATAAAAATTGATGCAAAAAGGAAAATGAAATAACTCAACTTCAAACGAGAAAAGTATCGTGATAATTAATATGCACTCATTTTCATAGCCATAAAATATACTTTTGCAACAACTCTTCCTTGACAAGAAGTTCAATGATTTTCCGTTGCACAAACTACAACTTGGTGTTCAGAATCTGAGAAGTCTCGAACTGTTGGAGAAAAAGTATTTGATCAAAAACTTGTTTGAAGAATCCTAACTATATTTAATAAGTACTCTTTCATTTTCAAATTATTTGTTGTACTTTTATTTTTATTCAGTTTAATATAGAATGTTCTTTTTGTATTGGGAGTGAGGACACATCTTTAAGACCACAAAGTTAAAAGATATTTTTATATATTCTACATATGATCCTTAAATTAAAAGTCTTCTTTATGTTTTAAAATTTCATATCAAATTAAAATTAGACCAATCCATATCTATCATTTTTTAAAAATCTATACTACCTTAAAAGAATGAACTAATAACTTAACTATTAAATTATTATAATACCCCCAACTTAAAACACCAAATATAGTATATCTTCTATATTTTATATTGTATTATATTATATTATATTATATTAAAGTCAGACAACTTTTCACATTGAAGGGTTGTGACATTTTCGAAGAGTTATAACTTTTCTGAAGGGTTGTGACCTTTTTGAAAGGTTGTGACTTTTCTATAGGGTTGCGACTTTTTCGAAGAGTTGTGACTTTTCTGAAGGGTTGCGACTTTTCCGAAGATTTATGACTTTTCCGATGAGTTTTGACCTTACTGAAGATTGTGACTTCTTTTTGATAAGGCACCACGAGCAGTTTTTCATACACTACCCTTTGTTGGCCGTAAAAAAAAGGGGCTTCATCACTTCTATATTTTTATGATAAGAAACAATATGCACTTACTAATACCACACATTTTTAACTATAAATGGACGGGTTTCCTCACATTTTTAAACTACGGTTTTTTATGTTTTCTATTCTTCTCTTCTTAAAACCTCAAAGTTTGATTTACAAACGTTAACCATCTCAAAGTTCAGTGAAATTAGAACACTTCATAACATGAATGTTAAATTAATCTAATACTCCAGCTAAAACATCCAATTTAGTATATCTTCTATATTTGATATCAATATTTATTTATATTAAAAGTAAGAATACCTACAAAACAATAATAACAAAGTAATGCACTATGGGGAAGGGAGTAGAAAGCTTATTTAAGAGGTGTAACTAAGAGATTTTAAGAGTGACTAATTTTTTATTTAGTAATATTCATATTATTTTTAAAAATAGTGTGGTACATGGTTTGATTTTCACGTGCAACGCGCGTGCGTCAAAACTAGTTATATAAAATATATTAATTTGAGTTTATGGATTTAACAACTTCTTTTCATTTAAAGACACGCATCATAATTTCAGAACAAACCAAAATATAAAGTATATCAAATAAAACAGGCTGAAAGAAATAGTATCTGTGCATCACTGAAGGACAAAGATAGTTAGAGAGAAAATAAAAATAAACAAGAATTTAACTATTGTACCTTTATTCCCGTCCATAAATAATGCAGTGAACTGAAGTGGAGTTGAAGATGAACAAGCCTTTTGGGTTCAAAATTTTCTGGCAATGACTCCCAAGGAAAGTGATTCCAGACAAACCAACGCAAGCTGTTGGGCAGGTACTCAATGGAGCCATCATGGCAAGGGGAGCAATCTTGGGACCATATGTATAATATCCTAAGTATTTTCATATTTTTCATGGCCTCTTTGCTAAAGCATATTTTCCCATCATAATGAAACCAGATTGCTTCCATTTCCTTGGTCCCCTGGTAAAAATGATCATTTCTTTACAAAAGTATAACTTCAAATGTCGTATAAAATTCAATTGCCAATATGATTACTTCCTCAATCCTCCCAGTGCCAAATTAGCGTACAATATTTGTTAGGTCTTTTAAATGAAATATGTTGCTTAAGAGAAGTATACTTTGTGCAATTAGTTCAACAGTTCTATTTTCTATGGAGTTACACATTTTCTGAAAAGTGCTTTAGAGTCAAGTCTGAGAGTTTTTTCATGCAGTGACAGAATAAAATTGTAAAGTAGTAGTGCCAATAACTTGTAATTTCAACCTGATTGAGTTAGTATATATAAAAAGAAGTTGGCTTAAACAGAGTACGTGGCTACTAGACTAAGGGTGTGTTTGTTTGGTATGGAGGAAAATATATGTTTTCCAATTTTCTCATGTTTGGTTGGGTAAAATATTTTCCAAATCAACTCATTTTCCTCAAATTCAAGGAAAATTACTTCCCTTCAAAAATTAAGGAAAACATTTTCCAAAACTTTCCTCCAACTTCAAATTACAATTTTTTTTGTTGAAAAAATAAATTTAAAGCTTATTTTTAAAAAATATTTTTGAACTTCAATTTTTTTTATTTTTTTACCCCACCCCACCCCGACCATCCCTCCCGACAGCCCCCTACCCCCCCCCCCAAAAAAAATTAAAAAAATTAAAGTTTGTTTTTAAAAAATATTTTCAATTTCAAATTTTTATTTTCACC